>NC_050593.1:33091803-33241803 GCF_013368585.1 Megalops cyprinoides
TCCAAATAAGTGCATCACAATGCTAAGAGTAGTTATTGAAAAGTATTGCAAGAGGTCAGTAAGATACTGAGCTAAGTGCTAGAGCACTCATGTAGAGTGCTTTTTTAATAGAAAATAGGGATAGAGAGGAAGGTAGACTAGAAATAATGCTTGAAGAGATGAGTTTTCAGCTTTCTCTCAAAGGCACCCAGGGTTATGACAGTTATCCTATACTGGTTTCTGCTTGCTTTGTGTGATAAGCATGCATATTTATTTTAAGAAGCATGCTTATTTTTATTTATCCCTGATCGACCACATTGGGTCAGGTGCATCTGATGTGGTACTTTGGCCTTTGTGCACTCCGCTTGAAGTAATTTCAGTTATGAGGGGAAAAAAATTAAAGTTAAAAAACTATGTCCTATCTTGATTATAATTAGAATTATTTTCTCACCCAGTCTCATTGTCACAAACCTCACATTAAATTATTTAATTTAAAAAATCCTATTGGTCAGAAGATAAAAATGATAGATGATACCTTATTATAATCACAATAATTTAACCAGATCTTTTCATTATAATTGAATAACTTTCTGTAAAGTGCACAAAGGTAATGATACCACATTAGAAAGCTACAATTAGGTACAAAGGAATTAGCCACAGATGGGAAATCCTTAATAAAATCTAGCTTGTAAATGGTGAAAACGGGATCCAGGGCCAAAACCAATTTAAAGGTAAGTTTGTAGCTCATCAGCTTCCACTGTTAAGGTCATCACCTGCAGTGTTATACACCAGATATATTTTAACAAAAAGTTTTTGCTGAAAAAGTCAGACTGTGCCTAAACCTTTGAGAAGAATTCTCCCTGGCAAGCAGACTCTTCTCACATTTTTGAGCAGAGATGTTTGATGAGGAAATGGACCCACCCTTAACTTAGTTAGTAACCTGGGAAGCCATCTGGCTGGGATACAGCTGAAAGGCACTCCAGTGCAGCGATTTTGCGACTGACACCTCTCGGCATTAGTGAGAATACGACTTCATTAGCGCTCTTTCCTCCAGCTTCATTCTGCAAACGGGCCAAGCTTTGAATTTGGCCTGAATTTGCTGTCCCTTACGCATAGTTTCTCTGGGAACGAATCATTTCATTGAGCTGCCGGAAAATCAAGGTGATGTTTTTAGCGGTGGTGAAACGTCGTTCGGTTTCTGTCCCCCATGGAGATGGGTGGGATGGAAAGCTGATTTTCACCGCGTTTCTCTGGTGAGCCGCGGGGCTGTTGTGTTTCTGCCATTCAGAAGCTGTGAAGGAGGATTACCATATGCATTGCTCCTGCTTTCTGTTCTTTTCTGTTAGTTCTCCTGAGGTTTGCTGCTCGTGTGCCAGTGTGCTTTCTCTGTGTGGGTTTAAGAAGTGTCTGACTTTATTCTTCTCACTTACATATATATATATATATATTTTTACTGTTTTAAGAATACACATTCTTATTTTAGTGTATATATTTTAGTGTTTTATCAACAGGTAATGAAAGGAATGTGTAGCCTTGTAATACAATGCGATCAGACTTGATCTGATACAAAGCATTTGTTTGCTGTGTTCCTTGGAGTTTTCGTGTTCGATACAATGCATTTATTTGCAGATGTTCTTATCCAAAGCGACTTACACGGGCTGAAACCGTGTGATACATTAAATACTTAACACAGGAGCAATGCGAATTAAAACAGCCAGAACGACAGTAAATATGAACAGAGAAAAAAACAACAGTTAAAAACATAAGAAAACATTCAGCTCTATAAAATGTACGGCCTAACAATTATGTTTATTAGCATTATCAAATAGGTATTTAACAAATTAATTTACAGGTTGGTAGCTAGATTCAATATTTATATTTTTACTTGTTTTTTTAAGGATAACAATAATCAGTCAGGAAAATCAAACTATAAATTTAGAAAAATGAGTTTGTGATAGATAATGTTAATAAAGTTACGTCTATAACACTCAGTTGATTTTCATACCTATCTAACGATTTAATAATAAAAAAATGTGCTGTCACAGTTGATGACAATTCAAGGTTTTCAGTGCTGGATTGAAAGATTAATAAAAGCAATATGTATACTAATCTTCAGTAATGTGTAAGATGCATGTTTGTTTTCCTTCTTATATATTGAAAAGATATGATGCTACTTGGTAACAGAACCAGAGGATGCAGGTCTTGTGACAGCACCAGGACGTATATCATCCTTTAAATTACAGAGGATGAAGTTTGCACCTTAAAACGTGTGATAACAAGACCACAATTGATACATTCAAATTCTATAATTACTTACTATTCCTTACCACCATTTTTCAAATGGGCCTGTTGTTAATAATCCACTGCCTTTTTGGTACTGATGGATTATCCCTTGGATTATTACTGTGATTTAGAATCAGTCTGTATAGAATAATGCTATGTCCACAGTATTTTATTCAGAATAAGCTGTCCGTGTTGTCAGCTGGTATTTGGAATTCCTAACTTTTGCCTGTTTATTCTGTTAGGGTGAAGGTGAATGCAGTGAGTGTCGGTACTCACTGGCCTTTCATTGCAGGAGAGAATGGAGTTTCACTGCACTAGAATAAAGTGCGTTCTGTAAAAGGCTCCTGTGTCTTTGCAAGGGCTGCCGATGCCCCAGCGATGGTCACAGCAGAGCAGGTGTACATTTCCTCCCTGATGTTGCTCAAGGTAAGACGGGAAACATTCACGTTTACATTTTACATTCAGCAGACAATCTTATACACAGTCACATACAAAGATGTCAGTACATTGAATGTTACATTTACAACGGGCAGACACTCTTATCCAGAGTGGTGTGCAAGGTGTGAGTACATTTAATGTCACATTTACAATGTAATCATTACATTACAACCTTACATTAAAATGTAATGTAATGCAATGTACATTTACATCCAACAGACATTCTTATCCAGAGTGGTGTTCAAGATGTGAGTGCAGTTAACATTACATTTACATTTAAATGTTAACAGCTGCACATTCAGAGTCTCATGAAGGTGTTCTTCACCATGATATTGCTGATGCCGTACAGTGTCCTAGAGGGCGATTGAGCTGGTCAAACCCTCTCCCTGCTGTTGACCATTGATTACCCTGCATTGAAGACACTGTCACACCACACGTACCTCACAGTGCTGACCCCTCCGCTTTACTTTGGGTCAGTGCATTGGAAATCTGACCCAGTTTGATGCGTCTTGATCTTGAGAGTTGAGACATAGGCCGAAATTCCTGTAGGTAGCTAATCGCAGGTGCATTGTAAACTTGAACATGGGGCGGCAGTGTAGCATAGGGTTAAGGAGCAGGATTCTTAACCGAAAGGTGGCCGATTCGATCCCCGTTGGGACACTGCTGTTGTACCCTTGGGCAAGGTACTTAACCCGTACTTGTCTCAGTAAATATCCAGTTGTATAGATGGATAACATTGTAAAGAACTGTAACCTATGTAAGTCGCTTTGGATAAAAGCGTCTGCCAAATGAATAAATGTAAATGTAAATGAATGTGATCGGATTCATCGAAGTAGCCTTCTTCAGGCCCACTGCGGCTTTGCGTGACTTGATTTCACAGTAAAGCAGGTTCCATTAGAGTGTGTGGCCTTTGTTTGCTGAGAATTTATGAATATTATCTTTTTTAACATCATACAGTATTTTTTTGTCAATATCTCTTATAAGATGCTGTATTAACATTTGTATTAGCACAGCAAACCTGCAAAGCTATAGTATGGTTATTGGAACACCTCACCAAAAAATGAATTGGCTTTTTGTTCAAACATGAATATTAATGTTTCAATTAGTAAAGCTTTATATTGTCATAATACTTTCCTTAATCATTTTCAGGCCAACTTCTTAAACAGTGAAGGACCATTTTAACAGATGTTTTCAGTTAATTAGTGTGTGTTTAAGTACTAAATGCTACTTTTCCAGCTGGATCACCCTGCTGCCTACAGACACCGGGAAGTGAAACAGACCTGTTACACCTAAGAAAATGTAAAATGGTAATACTGTACCTGGAAGGATATTTATCGCATGGAGCCGCAGATGCTGACGCATGGCCGTGCTGGAGAACCGATGGGGGTGATGGGGTGATGCTGGGGGAGTTTATGGATGACTACACTGTGAGAGTGGTCGACGTGTTTGCTATATCTCAGTCAGGAACAGTGTGTTTTTAATATGCACAGTAGTGATATTGGTATGAAAATTCAACAGCCTTTTTTCTTTAAAGGTTACCCAGTATAGATGCATTTACATGCACATTACTTTGGCATAGTGTAACCATGAGGCTATGTTATGAGCGTGTTTATGGTAACAGTTGTTTATGGTAGAATGGTAATAGTTTTCTAACAGTAATGTGGATAGATTACTTACAGTATACATCAGATGTATGTGGTTGTATGTATGTGTCATTATGTTGTCTGTAGAATAATTGCCCAGGCTTTTTGTGTATTCAGAGGAAATGATTAGTGCAGTATCATAGGATATCAGTTCCTACTTTGTTTGTGTTTTTTTGCACTGATGTGTTAAACAGAACATTAATCAAATGGTTTCTTACAGGGGGTCAGTATGTAGCCTGTGGACCTTGTGTTCCATGCCAAAATGTAAGATATTCTGAAACACACTGGAAGGTAAATGTCTGACTATTTACTTCTTCTGTTTTGGGATTATTTCCCTGTGCAAGAAAAGGGCAGCTGGTTTATTTTGCTCATGTATGGTAAAATAGCAGCTCACACATCAGCTCTTGACAAATGTTCAGCAAAATTTGACTTGAGCTAGAAGCCCAGTGTTACAGTAATTTTGTTGTACCTTCTTCGAGCCTTTCAACAGTTGTCATCTGCTATGTTCAAATACCTCTACTGCAAGGAGAGGAAAAAAAATCCAAATGAATGTGAACAAGGCTCAACAGCTCAGCAACACAGTGCAAATTGGCTCTTGAAGGACTCCTTAATCCCACCGCTGATTTGATTGATATTCACAGGCTGGGTATTCTGTCTCATGTGCTGAAAAGGTATAAACTTACCAAGCTCAGAAGAAGTGTTCACAAAACGGAGAGCAGGATCTTCCACAGAGAATGTGGATCCTTGTAATGACAGCCCTCCCGTCAGAGTCACTTATTTTCATGCTGTATGCGCTACAGAATCAGACCTTTTTTTGTTACATTACATTTACATTACATGCGTTTAACAGACGCTGTTATCCAGAGCAACTTCCAGCACAACAGAACATAAGTGTATCCATTCAAGTTAAGTAAGCAACGGTGTCAGACCAGGCTAACAACACTCCTAGCTAACTTATGCAATCTGACTTATGCGATCTGATTGTAGGCCTGAGATGGTGGTGGGCTGGTACCACAGCCATCCCGGGTTCGGCTGGTGGCTGTCTGTGGGTGACATCAACACCCAGCAGAGCTTCAAAGCCCGGTCAGAGCAGGCCGATGCAGTGGTGGTGGATCCTATCCAGGGTGTCAGAGGGAAGGTACTCCCGTTCCAAATCCGCCATTACAGCCTGAGCGTTAAGTGTAACCGAGTGATTTTTCTCTCACGGGTTTAACCCTAAAATCATGTGAAGTATAGGTGTACTAATTTAGTGTTAGTGCACATCATCATTTGAATAGTTAAACATTGTGTGAGTATGACTTGCAGAGGGGATAGATAGGGTGTATCATTGAATTTTTATGAGCAATTTCTCATGTTAAATTTGAACAGCATTTTTTTTTGTTTTCCTTTTTCGGTTGAATTGTTCAGAATGTAATTGTGCTAATTGAGTGTACGTGAGCATCTTTGTTTGAATTTTTATCCTTAATCCGAGTGCAGACTTCTGGGGGGAAAGGATTGCTGTAATAATTTCATTTTTTTGGTACAATCATTATTTCTTGAACACCTGATCCTGAGTCGTCATTGCTGTGCGGGTCTAATTTTGGGACATATGGTATGGTGGTGACGAGAGGACATTGCTCTTATTCCACGGGCGTTTGTTAGCGGCGCATTAAACGTTAGCGTCTGATTGCTTCGCTCTGTGTTGACTTTTGAGCGGCGTTTCTCCTGCGAGATCGTGGATCGATCATTAACCTTTAATTCTGGTCCCCAGTCCGGCCTCCTCTCTCCTCCTCCTCCTCCGTTTGGTTCCTGCCCCAATATGGCACTTTCCTATTTCCTGCCTGTGGCCGGCGGGGAGCCTCTCTATTATCACCTTCTCAGAGCTGTCTGTAAATGTGAGAGGCAATTCCATTTCGTCTGACCGTGGGGAGGAGGAACAAGGCACTCTGTACAACACGCAGATATTGTCTTTGGATCCTCGGCATCGGAGCCGGGCTTACAGGCACAAAGCGTTCCTCCGTCCAGCGCTCACCGCGTATTCAAAATGTCTTTTCTTTATTTCTTTTTTTTTTTTGACTTAGATACGCATCCCAGTGTCCGAAAGTGACTTTTCAAATCAAATCAGTGCAGTTTGGGTTCTGCGTTAATGAATGCTTCATGGTTCTGTCTGCTCTAATGTAGACACATGAAATGATATACATAAACTGCTCAGCATATGAAGGGGCAGATGAGATAAAGGCAGAGGACGCGTGTCCTGTGAGTTTTGCGCGACATTTATTTGTTTGGCCATTTCATGTATACTTTGTATGGCTCTCCTTTGGACTATATTTCAGGTTTAATCTATTTAAATAAGGTAATAGCGGGAGGCACTCAGTAAAGCATTAGCTGCTATGTTCTCTGTGATTGTGCCAGGCTTTTTTAAAAACATATTTAGCTGTTTTTGGCGTGTGTAGTTGTCACAGTGGATTGTTAACCTCTACGTTTTTTGACAGGGGTGTTTTTTTCTGGTTTTGAGCTTTTTTTTCAGTCGCCGTTATGTTAGAATTAAACCCTGAATGCGTTGCGTCTTGATGAATTAAACATGGACTGGAAGCAACAGTCCGAGGGCCTCACTTTTCACACTGCATTGTAAATGAGCTGCATGTTGGCCTGCTGTAGCCGCCTGCTAGTTTAATTGAGATTATATTTGTAACAATCGTCTGCTTGCTCTAGATTTCCTCCCTTCACCTTACTGAGAGGGACGGCTTTCTTGAGACTTAATGTCTATCATTTCAGGAGGACTTGTATTTTACAGTGCAGTATGCATTGTAATTTTCAATTTTCAGAAGATTGTTCATTTTCAGTGAACAGTATGTTTTACCCTTTCAATCATAATTGGTGAAGCTTTATTCAAATTAATTTTTATATAATTTTGTGTCAACACAAACAGACCTTTCTTCATATTCACGGAAAATTTCAAGCACATCTGTTTCTTTTTAGAAATGACAATTTATTGTTATTAAATGATATTTTACCTTGATGTGTGAAAAATTGTCAAAGTGTGGTGCTTGTTTCCTTTATTTTGGCGTAAGCTTGCTATGCAGATTTCTGGGCTGTAACAGTGTCGGAATTGTGTGAGAATCAGTACAGCATTTTGACCTCCTTACAGAGAAGTGCTGATGGTTGTAAGAATTTTTTTTTATCCTGTAGGTTTTAGGCCAAAAGTTGGTAAAATCTCTAAGGAAACCGAAGGAAATATGCCTGCTTCATGGCATTGCTCCTCTTAAGAAAAAAAATGATATTTCTATAAATAATTTCAACGTTACAAACATTGAAAACCCCACAATCACAGCGATTCACTGATATTCATTTGGCATAAGTCAGTTTCATTTCTGCGCGCTTTTCATCAGAAATGGCATAAAAGGCAGGCTTTCGCTGAATTTTTTATGCTGTGGGCTTGCTGGGGACATGGGCTGATGCTCTTCAGTCATGGGTGTCTGACAGTGCATGGCAGCAAAAACAGCAGATCGGTCACAAACCTCCGCTGCACTCCCGAGGTCACACAGCGGCCTCGTTTTTAACGAGACCAGCAACCAAAGGAACAGTTGATAATCTGTCAGTGTCAAGCAATAAAATTCTGCTCGTGGTGATGCCTGGTGTAATGTCATTAGTGGTTTAGTTTGTAAAATAGATTAAAGCAATACGTTGTGGGATCAGTTGCCTTAAGATTGCAGTTCAGCTTTTCATGAATTGGTCTTCTGAAGGGTGGGTAAAATTATTTGATGATATTCATCATTCAGGGGAAATTTTGGTGCTAGGTTCAGAATGACACGTTTTCATATATTTTATGCTTATATTTCTCGATTTTATTGCTCTGAAATATGGATCCGTTTATAGAGTTTGTGATATGCTGGTTGATCGGGCCTCTCAGCAGTAGACATTATTTGTATGAATGGTGTGTCGCTAAGACATGCCAAAGTCCCAGACATTGGTACATCACAGTCACATCCTGGCCCTTGTCTGCTATTGTGAGTCAACCCATTCATTATGCAGAAGACACAGCCTCCAGTGTGTGCACTATGGTGGAATGGGTCTTGGAGATAATGTGAGCAAAACCAGATTCATGTTATCATTATTATTTTTTTAAACTTAGTTGGACATTTCTGTTTTGATTCTGTCCGTCATAATTATTTAATTCAATCATTTATTTGTTTCCTAAAACCAAATACAACAGAGACCCATTTTAGACTTTATCCACGTGCCAGATGGTGCATCAGTCGAGAACCAACATGATTTTGACTTCTTTCTTTGGTTGTGGCATCAAAATTATATCCTCATTTGATTTTCAGATCTTCGTTTGAAGAAGTTTGCCAGTGCCATTTTGTATTCTCATAAGTTTAGGTTTTCATGTCAAGTCCATTTTGGCATATTAATTATGATAATACAAAGAACTGTCTTTAAAAATATTTGAGTGCTCATTTTTTGGTGGTAATACTCTACAAAACCCATTCCCCATCTGACTACCCCTTTCAAATTCAAAACAGATTTTTTAAATTGGTGCCATTGCACTCTGAGTATTGTATTACATGTCGAGGGCCCAAATGATTTTTATAAGCAGATTGCTTGGTTCTTACATGGGCAATATTTTGAGAGTGTTAGGATGATATTGATTCTGTTTTCCCAGTGATTTCCAGTGTTTCTAATCAGCATATGTTGTTGAATCTTGTACCAGCAATTCTTGTAAACAGAGTGCATTTTACTATTCTTTCAGCTGAATATGAGTAGCAACAAAAGAATGCATTGTGTCCATTTAGGCCAGTATCTTGTTAGGAAAGACTCTGCTTTGTTGTCTTACTAGCATTACCTAACTGCACTGTGGAGAGCTTGAGACCCGTTTACTTGCCAGTGTAACGGGTGGTCTCTTGCGTTGTGTTTTTTTTTTAATGTGATGTTACGTGGGTCGGCGAGCGAGCGAGTTTCGAACCGAGGTTCTTACTGCTCGCTGCCAACCCCTTTAAAGCCAGCGTCGTTGCCAGTTGAGCTAAAGGCAAATTGCCGTTAGCCTGTCAACAACAACGCTACTTAGCCAGGTCTCAGAGGGAGTGACGTAGCCGCTGCAACCACTCGGCTACCTGCTACCCGCTACCTAAGGCTTTACGCAGGACTCACACGAGCTAATCACTTCAGCTCCGCTACACCAGTAACTGGGTAGTTGCTGAGTTGTTGATCAAGAAATGTTAGGCTGCTTTCTGTTTGTCCGCTAGGTATGTAGCAGTTTTTTGTCAGTTTCTAGTCAGCCGCTGGAAGTTCTGCCTTGTGGTTTGAACACACACACCTGTCTGTTACCTGCACCTCACCTCACTTTGTTTCAGTATTCCAGACATTAAGATCTGTGCTTTATTAATATAATAATAAACACTAGTTTGCTAGCAGTAGTACTGAATTGTTGCAGCAACGGTCACTACACTTATTAGCATGCCAGCTAGACTGGTACATCACAAAAAGTCAGTAGGATACCGAAGTCCCTTTTGTCCTTTTGACTTTCATCAATCAGCAGGTTGGTTCTAATTATTAAAAATGTATTTTCTTGCTGGTTAGCTCTTTTGTCTAGTTTATCTTATTGACCTGTCAAAAAAAGGAGAAGGCCATTTCTTTGTCCACGTTCCCACATAATCCCGGTTCAAAAGCACACATTAAATGAAGTGTAAAGGCCTGACCCTACGGGACTGTAAAAGTCCCCTTCACCCTTCCCTCTCCATATCAAATGGGAGATTTGATGTTGAGCATTGGAAGGAGGAAGTAACAGACCTTATAGGTTAAAGCGATTAGGTTTTCACCAGTTTCATCAGTCTGCATCATGGATCAGAAAAAGGTTCAAGTCAAAAACAAGTTTAATATTTTTCTCAGTCAACTCTAGATATTCATAAAATGTGTCACCATATACTGTATATTCATTTAAGAGGTAGATTAAAAAACATTCAATCTGATTGTGTCAGATACATGTCAGATAATCTGCTCTGATATCCACGTTTAAATGAGCGTTATTACAGTGTGTCATGTTTAACACCATGTGAACACAATCATTTTGGGAGCCAAAACACTGAACTGAAACTCCTAGGTAGGATTGTTGGTTGCCAGTGAGGAAGAATTCTCATTTGTGCTCAGTGTTTTAGGGAAATTATATCAAGGACCTGTGACTCCACAGCTTTGTGACCAGGATGCGTTCAGCACCAATGGCCAGCATGAACCGTGTCATTTATTACGTCACCTCAATTGTGATGTAACAGTAGCTTTTGGCAGTGGAAGCAGGTGCTTTAGCAGTGTGCTAATGCCATAGCCTGTGGAGTCGGAGACCCTCTACACATTCTACCTTTATCACAGTCTTTATTTAATTGTGTGTGCTCGCAAATTACTTCTCATAAATTTTTTTTTTTTCCAAGTAGCGCCTGCTTTTTGTAGCCACATACGTCATAAGAGATGGTGGGTGAGCATGAAAATTATGTTTTTAAATGATCGAGAAAACCGATAAATTTTCTGGCAGTTGGCAGCTAAGCAGTGTCACACAGACATCTGTTAGGCAATGCCTGGTCATCAGTGAGACAGCTGTCTGTCATCTCCCACCTGCAGACTCAAATAAAACAAATTAACATACCAGTGCTGTAAGAAAAATGTATTTGTCATATCACGATTACTGCTATTACTGTTCAAATATGTTTGGCCTATGAGTCCATTCCAAGTGGGTGTGATTATCACCCAAACTGACACTTAAGGAGTTGACTTTAAATTTGAATTTAGGGCTGCTTTTAGCACTTTGGTGTTTATTTTATAAAGGAGAGGATTTTATTTTTTACTAAATTCTAAGTGTGTATTGTAATTATGCTGGTTATTCAATTTGCAAATGGATTGATTCATTCGATGAATGTAAAAGCATCTCATTTCTGAGCTGAAGCACTGAAGGGCTGATATAAATAGGAGGAGTAGGAGGAGACCTCAAGCAGTGGCAGAAGCGCCCATCTCTGGGAGAGAAGCTTCCCACTTCAGAAACACCACTGTCCTGACAGCCCTCTGGGGACCGCCGGCTAGCTTTTTTCCACCGACCTCTCTGACTCTTTTTCTAAACAAACACACAGTTTGGCTTGTTTAAAATAACTTTCTTTTGTTGTTTCGGGTTCATATCGGCTGTTGGTGTCATTTGTGCTGGCTGCACAAATTCCTGTTTGACATCAGGCATATACTGTATAAATAACTTAGGAGCCGTCTTAGATGCATCTCCATGAAATTTTTAGCGATGCTGTAATGTAAGCCTCTACCTGTCATGGAGTCATAAGGAACCCTGTCTGCGCTGTCCAGTAAACTCGGCGAGCTTCAGCCCTTATTGCCGACCCTGACCGGCCGGTGTTTATCCGACAGGAGAGATGCTATTTTATAGGCAGAAAAAGCAATCGCGTCTGACTGGGGCACCGCACTGTCCTCATATCCTTGCTGGCTATTATTTAGCTGTCATTTCGTGTGCCGTGATCACATAATTGATGTGACAGGACTGGGCATTAGGTAAAATCCCTCGGCTAGTGCTCACTTTCAGTCTCTTTCTCTCCTTGTCATTCGTCGTGATTAAATTAGCCAGAAGTGACAAACATATGTAAGATACATCAAAGAAAAGAACAAGGCGCTTTTTAGGGATTTAGACTTTTATATTGAAAATGTGTAACAACTTGATTTTTATGCTTTGGCAAAAAAAAAAAAAAAAAAATCAGTCTTGCTAGTTGTTGTCCTGAAAAATGGTATCAAAATTATTTTATGAAAAATTCCTGGCAGTCACCCGAAAGCAGATGTGGAGGCATAATTGGTGGTGCCTTGTCTGTGCATTTTATGAAAACGCGTGACACTTTGCCTTGTCCTTACAGATTGTTATGGATGCCTTTAGGATAGTTGAATGTTTATAATGTTATACAGCGCATTCATATCCATCAACCATTGGTAGCGGTGTTCTAACGCTCACAGAAGTCTCCAGGGGACCTGGATGGACTTACTGTTCTTCAGTGATGGTGTCCTCAGACAGCCTCACTGTTATCTGAGCTGGAACTAAAATAGCAACTAGAAGACAATTACATAGGACAGAGAAAACACAACATGCTGCTGAATAGTTAATTTAGCAGTTTAAAACTTAAATTAAACTCATTACCAAAGAAATGCAAACGATTAGTAAATCTGTAATGAGGGGAAGATGGTGTTTCCTCTTGCTTGGACGTAGACAGGTCCTTGATTATGTGTTTCAAGAGAATAGATGACTGGACCTTACTACATGGTTGTAATGACCCCTCTCATTAGCCTAACAGACGCAATCCTGTTCATTAGAGCGTAACCACCTCTACCTCTACCTGTAGGTTGTGGTGAAACAGATGCGCTTCAATACAAAGCCCTGTCACATACTACACATGCCCATTTTCCCAACAGTGTTGTCAGTTTTAGGCATGTCTGTTTGATCAACAATATGTCATTTTTATAAGGCTTTGCTTCACGGGCTGAACAGCCATTACTGCTTGATCACCATCAACTACAGGAAGAACGAACTAGAGCAAAAGGTATGAAATCCTTATTATTATCCTTATTATTTTCATTGACCTGGGCGACTGAGTGGCTTAGCTTGGTAAGGCACCGGTTACCCCTGTCCTGCATCTTGGGCAGCTCAGACCCAAGTTCAAGTCTGAGCTGTGCCATTCACTGGTGATCGTCAGGTTGTAGTGCTGTAGTGGCCAAACACAATCGGCTTTGTAGCACTGGGGTAGGGCAACTTTTATTGGCTAGGGCTCTGCTGTTTTTGCGCTCTCTAACATCTCATGAGGCACTTGCAAATTAAAAAAAAATTTAACAATGGGATGACATCATTGAAGATGCGCACATCCACCAATAGGCTTTCGCTCTGCTGCAGTGCACTTTGGGACTTTTCGTGTGAAAAATAGCAGTCTGCTGTGTATCAGGTTAATTGGAGGATTGAATTTATCTTGCTTTAGTATCCCTACATAAGAGACACAGAGAGTATCTGAAGTGATAATCCTGATGTATTCCAAATCAGGCAAGACAAGGGGGAGTATGTAAAGAACAGTCATTTTCATTGAACTCATGGTTATCAGGTTGCAAATGTTGAATTCCTCAAAAATGAGGGCAAAGACTGCAAGGTTTGCAATGTGTCGCTTGAAAAAGTGAAAACCCCCATTATAATGTAAGGGGTATTATTTATATTTTAATAAAATACATAATGAATACATCAATTTTATAAAGTAAATTAATAAATTAGTATATTGTCATGAGTGTATTAGTGTAAATAATCATCCTATGGCTGAAGCCTGATTAAATTAGTAAAACTGGGGGAACTGTGACTGCTCTTGCCTCATCCATTGAGCTGGTTGAGCTCATCTGCATGGGAAATTGTTGCACCACATACTGTAGTTATCTAACAACTTTATCGAATAATACCACTTTAACTGCATATGTAACTTGACCTGCAGATGCTGTTGAACCTACACAAGAAGAGCCGTATGGAGGGGCTGATGCTATAGTGAGCACTGCACGCTCAATGAGACCATTGTCAAGGAGATTCTGGAGCTGGCCAGGAACTACAACAAGGTAACTGGCTTATGTCATTGCTGTTTGCTTACCGTGAACCCTTTGTTTCACTGTTCAACACCGGGGTTAATGTTGGCAGCATTTAGCACAATTTACACAGTCATTAACATCTTAAGTGCTCTATTCGCAGTCTGAAAGGAGACAACCGTGTATTCTGTGCCTCTGCATTGTCTAATTCAAAGCGGTATAAATAGTGAGCACGAAACTGAATTGGTTTCCTTCCCTTATTTCGAGCTGTAGAGGAGGAAGACAAGATGACCCCTGAGTGGCTAGTTATTAAGAATGTTGGAAAACAGGTATGTTTGGGCTAGGGCTTCATCAATTAAATGATGCCAAACCAATTAATCAATGAGAACTTTGGCTGACAACTATATATAACTTCATGACCAGGTTTGGGGTCTCCATAGCTACAGGAGCCATTGGCAAGCCCCAATAAGCCCACGGGCTCAAGCTCTCACAGACAATTAAAATAAGGTTTTGCATTCTGTTACATTAAGGGAAGGAAGTGGTTAGCTAGCTAGGTAACAAAAGCATCTACCTGAGGGTACAGTATGGCATTGACAGGTCTTTTTGAATGTCCAAACATTCAGGCAGTAATCACAGTAGTGCAGCTAACTTTGAAAAAAGTGAACATGGATGGATTCATTCAACTGATAGAAAAAAAATCAACTAATTATTTGATATGTAGCCCTACTTGTGTATCTTCGGTGTGCTTTAGCTGTTAGATTGATTTTGCATTGTTGGTGTTACATTAAAGGTTAATATCTGCTGCAGTATTATTTAATATATATATGCCATTGTGTTGCATACCATTTACTTCATAGTCTGTCACAACATCCTCTAAGGTGTGCTACATCTCCCATGTATCATAATGGGAAATTGATGAGGATAGACAAATCAAGCCTTTTACATTCTTCGCCTTAAAGAAAATAATCTAAATGAGAACACAAATCTAATATGCAATTAAATGCGCTGTTTTTCTGCAGGATCCAAAATGTCATCTCGAAGAGCGCTTAGATATTCTGATGACCTCCAATATTGTACAGTGCCTGGCAGCCACATTGGGTTCAGTGGTATTTCACTGAAGTCGAGCTCTGCAACATTAATGATATTACTATGCTTTCTGTGTTCTACAGGAAAAATAACAAATTTGTTGTTAAGCTTGCATTTGGTGCTTCAACTGCTAGGCCTCTCTACAGCTAGACTTACTAATGAGTCCATTGTTCCTGTAAAATGGCGAGGGAATTATTTACTTCAGATGTCGGCAATGTCCCTGTGTATTCCATTTGGAATGGAATTCTTTTGTGACACCTCTGAGAGGCAGAATTCAGGGTCTATTTTAATTTTTCCACATTTTCATGTGTATCACATCAAGTTATTTATTTTTTAAAAAATGCGAAATATTATTATTTATATGTCAGTTGTGATGTATTTTCCTCCGAAGCTGCTTGCTTGTATTTTTTCATAATACAAAAGACAGAACGTTATGCTGAGTAGGCTATCCATTTAATAACTATTAAAGAGGACTGTACTATTATTAAATGCATTCATAAAGATATGTTATTACTCGCTTTCTTGACGATTAGGTGTCAAAATGTGCACATTAAGATTTGCACTGGTAATACTAAATTTAAAGTGTGTAACTGGAACGCTAGTGTAATTAGCAAATATCAGAACTCGCAGGAATAGCTGTGAAAACGCGTGACATCGCGTGTACCACAGCGACACATTTCGTTAAAAAAACATTGGAAAGATGTTTTTTTCATCCAGGAAAGCCCCCGCTATGAAACATTTTCCCATTTTTTCCCCGAACACTAAGACATGATTCGCTAATTTTGCTTACATATTAACACATTAATTTAAGATCTCAAATAAGGAAGCGCCGAGATTAGTAGACGAATGGAGATAAACCAAAGCTCTTATAGTATCTAGACCGCAGTCTTTGTCGCCGCACTCTATATTAAGAAGTCTCTCAGTTGCCTTGATATTGTTGATAATGTACTTGCTAACACACTTCTATTACCTATTGCGGCTCTGCTGACTTCATTTTTGGAATATATATTTTTTAAGAACTTGAAAAAATAACATTTGCAGCTGCATGAAAGATTGTTAGGCAACATTTCCTATTTCCCTATCGATTAGGATCAGTTGGATTTATTGAGGCGTGTTGGATAGATGACGAAAATAAACACCGGCCTAATTGGGCTCTGTAAACACATATGAAATACGGATGTCTCAGCTAATTTATATACACACTTAAACACATTTTAAGTTTGTGCGCACGATAATTTTAGAATTAAAGTGACCGCAGTGTTTATTTGTAAAATTCTCGTTTTAAATTGTCTCCTGCTGCATGTCCCGTAAGACCCTGAATCGTGCAGTCAACATGTATTTGCTCTGGGACCAGTAAATATATCTTTAGACGTAACACTGACTGATTGTACGCTATATACCAGACATTTTAAAACAGACTTCACTGACTACCATTTTAGAGGTTTTAATAATAAATAGACGTTTCCCTGGTAAACATGTTTTTCTACTCCTATCACATTAATAGGTAAACGTCTTTTCCTTTATCGTTTTATGAATCTCCTCCTCAAAAATGAACATCTTCTGTTTTATTTTTAAATAGGCCTATCGGTTTATATACTGGTATTTATTGGTGTATTGGCATATTGGTTCTTGTTATGGTTTCATTTCACTGTGTGACGGATTCTATGGCACCAAGGAATATGGACGTATTAAAAGTATAGCTAGTGACAAATTCCTGCTTCGCACTTTAGTCCCTTATATCTGTCTGAACAAAAAAATTATGATAACACAGAGACCTGAATTGTGTCCTAGGATACATCATATTTTCTGTATACATTACAATTAGGACCCATGTGATTATCCTAATTAATGTCTGCCTAATTAAATTACTGTCACGAGCAAACCAATCGCAACAGTCCTTTCATTAGAGTTGCTGGTAGAGGGACCGAATGCGAGTCGTTCTTGATTGCTGCGTGTAGTGTCAATTGGCTGATTGCAAAAAAAAAAAAAAAAGTAGCTCAAACGGCGGAAGGCGTTTTCTCTCAACCTAGATCCGTTGAGCTTTAAGTTAAATGAGTGGGGTAAGGTTGCGTGAATAGCCGTTTCCAATTGCAGTTGGATCGTTGCGTCTTCGCCATCTACCATGCTGTCCAAGAAATTTCTGACTGTGGGCAGCGGCTATGCCAACTCGGATGCATCTGAACTTGCCTTTCAGGACCATCCTATTATATCCTCCGCTGACAACCTGGAGAGAAGCTCACCTCTGAAAAAAAATTCCAGGGGGATGACGAATCATTTAGAGGCAGACAATTTTTCTGACTCCAAAGACGCACCTAGGGACGTCCAGAGAAGCAAACTGTCTCCTGTTCTGGATGGAGCCCCTGAGGTTCGTCACAATTTCGATGGATCTGCTGCAGAAAGGTATATCCTGTCTCAGTCCAGCCAACCCCAGCCAGTGCCTGCGTCTACTGGTGCTATGTTTCCCTACCCCAGCCAGCATGGACCGTCGCATCCGGCTTTTTCTATTGGGAGTCCCAGCCGCTACATGGCTCATCATCCGGTAATAACCAATGGAGCGTACAACAGTCTCTTGACCAACACTTCTCCGCAAGGCTATCCAACAGCGGGCTACTCTTACGCGCAACAGTATGGACACACTTACCAAGGGGGGGCTTTCTACCAGTTCTCCTCGGCGCAAGCTGGGCTCGTGCCCGGTAAAGCTCAGGTCTATCTGTGCAACAGGGCTCTGTGGATCAAGTTTCACAGACATCAGACAGAAATGATCATCACCAAACAAGGAAGGTACGTATAACATATACCACTCGTTCTTTCTAAGATCGACTCAGAAGTCTGAACTTCTGGCTTCTAAGACCGAATAGTCAAACAATGTTAAAATTGTTCATACTGTTTACATTATAGTGACGCACACTTTCCCATGGAAAATTGGTTTAATGGAGTTCGCCATACATCATACTTATGCATATAAAATTTGTTGATAAATCCCGTGCTTTATTTACTGTAAAAACAGATCATGATAAACTAAGTCAATTGTGTGGTTTAATACCTGTCCCCAAGCCTGTCAATTCTATATTTCGAGACTATATTTCGCGTAAAAAAGTAATACATTTTAAAAATCAGAATTTATTCCATATTTCTTTCATTTTTGTAATCAGCATTTAAATATATTTCACAGTAATGATTACTGGATGACTTAATGGAAGACTACAACGCTCGTTTATGTTTAAATTAACTCGCATGTTTCCTAAAACGTGAATTGTATTGTATACAAGAACGTGCCATGTATTGTTATATTTTTTTCTTTTTCATCAGACGGATGTTCCCGTTTTTAAGCTTTAATATTTCTGGGCTTGATCCGACTGCACATTATAATATTTTTGTGGAAGTAATTCTGGCCGACCCCAATCACTGGAGATTCCAGGGAGGAAAGTGGGTGCCGTGTGGCAAAGCGGACACAAATGTGACAGGCAAGTTCTTCCAATTAACACTTTCCGAGCGCTCATAGGTGAGAATTATGCATGAATAAGTCTTCGCAGGCCATAACGACCGATACACTGATAGTCCAGGGTCATGCAGTGTTCGTGGAATCGCCACGCAACGAATATAAAACGAAAAATCCATGATTTTAAGACAACTCAAATGTTTTTCATTACAAATTATTTTAACATTTCCCCGTGTGCAACGGAACACGCTACTAGCATGTACTTGTTGTCCTTCTTAGATAGTTCATCATTATACTTATTTTCATTTTCATGGCTGCTAGGGAATAGAATTTATATGCATCCAGACTCCCCGAACACCGGAGCCCACTGGATGCGCCAGGAAATATCCTTTGGAAAACTTAAGTTAACAAATAACAAAGGAGCTTCTAACAATACAGGACAGGTAAGTATTGGTTGCTCAGTATTTAAACGTTAAAACATGCTCAAATCTGAATGACAGCAACAAAGAATATGGTTATCTCAGGTGTCTGAAACAGGCTGAAACTGCGTTACATTATCGTAATACATTGTGCCATTGTTATTATTTATAGTAGTAATAGTAGGGCGGTATTTTATCTTTTATCTTTTATTTTTCTGTTATTCATTCTTATTTTTACAAATGATTTCCCCACTGACACTGGCGTTACATTGTAGAATATACATATTTCGAGTGGTACATTCTGATAATATGGTTCGACAAGCTAATACACATCAAACACGGATCCATGGACCCATTCTGTCTTTACGGCATTAATACTCAAAGGGAATCGTGACAGACAAAGCGGCCTTGGTTTGTCTCTGCAGATGGTGGTTCTACAGTCTCTTCATAAGTATCAGCCCCGGTTGCATGTCGTGGAAGTAAACGAGGACGGGACGGAGGACACTGCTCACCCCGGACGAGTACAAACGTTTAGTTTCCCTGAAACGCAATTCATCGCGGTCACAGCCTACCAGAATACAGATGTAAGAAATGCGCTAGGAAATCAAACATCTATGTGGTGTGAGAGCATGGACAAGATATTAACAGACTGTTGCTGAAAGCAGGGTTATTATGATGATTCGGGTTTAGAATATATTGGATTGTATTTTAATATTAATCCTAACCCATCTCTCACCCCTTTCCCCCAGATTACACAGTTAAAAATCGACCACAATCCATTTGCAAAAGGGTTTCGGGACAACTACGACACGTAAGAATATTTCTGGATTTTATTCTACAACATATGAGACAAGACGTTTACTTTCTGTATATTTGAATATTGATATTTCATACGTTTGAATCGGATGTGTGAGTAGTAACATTATATCAAACAGAATATGCAAATGGTAAAGTTGTTTGCGAACTAACAGATGCAACATTAATTCCGTTTTATTTTGAAGTTATGTTTTATGTAAAATTATGTTGCAAGAACGCATGTTTATATATTCAATACTATTACAACCTTTTCTACGCATCATAATAAATCGCATTATTCTATTTAAACCATAAACACCATTGTTTTAAAAACGCGCCGACCGGTCACAGTTATGATTTATAGACGAGATGAAACGCAAAGAATCATACACTCAAAACGACTCTTAGTCTTGCCTTGGACAAAATCATAAGCAACTTTAAAAATGATTTGAAATGAATGAACCCACACCTTTTCTCTTGTTGGAAACTGGATTTTCACAGAGCGTACATTTATACTGTTTGGCCAAATTGGTGAAGCAGATTTTACTGTCTGAGAGGGATAATAACGTTCCATTATTCATACAGTGTCCTTTACCCTGGTAACTTGCTCGAAACATGACCAGCTTTGGTCAGGTAAAACATTATTTATACTGTTATGCGCGGTTGTGGGCTATTTTCTGTTTGTTGTAACGTACACGTACGTGACTTTGTGAATGCGTACATTTCTTTCATTCGTTTGAAGGTGCTTACTACTTCGGCATAGTGTGCTATATATTGCTATATTTTATTGTTTAAAACGGTCTTATTATATGCTGCGCGTTGTTTTCTGTCGTCTGCGGCGTCTTGGCCCTCTTTGAAACACTATATGTGTTTTAACAACTGTAATTTACACTTCCATAAAAAAATATTCTTCAAATAAATTTCATTTCATCTATTTATTAAGTGTCTTGTGTACAGACTCTCAGTGTTTTTAGTCAAGAATTATTTAAAATTATTTAAAACGTGTATAGGTGTCACCATGTCGCATTGTATCTGTGGTCGGAGGCGACAGATAATTATCAGTAAAACAGTTAATTTAATAAAAAATATTTATTTTATGCATGCAATACGTCTTACTGTTAAGACCGTTACTACTACAGTTTTCGGAATGGGGGTCTCTGTGTTGACGCACTGTGTTAAGATATGAGTATCCATGATGCAATTAGGCCCGTTCACAAGGACATCATTATTCTTGTGGCAAATTAGAATACACGCCGTGCATATTGGTACAAGTTGGAATGATCTTGCAATTTTTTTTGTCTCAGCGTCTACACAGGTTGCGACATTGACCGTCTGACGCCGTCGCCTGGTGATTCTCCCCGCTCTCAGATCATGCCTGGTGCGAGGTACGCCATGGCTGGCTCTTTCCTGCAGGAACAATTTGTCAGCAGTTATGCCAAATCCCGTTTCCACCCTGGCGCGGGGACCGGGTCTGGCACGGACCGCAGCGTCCCACTTAGCAACAGCTTGCTGTCCCCACAACAAGCCGAGGAGGTCGCGGCGGCTTCCCCGCAGCGATGGTTTGTCACCTCAGCCAACAACCGACTGGACTTCGCAGCCTCGGCGTATGACGCCGCAGCCGCCGCTGATTTCGCCGGGAACGCGGCGACCTTGCTGTCTTACGCGGCCGCTGGAGTCAAGGCACTTCCTCTGCCCACACCGGGATGCTCAGGGAGACCTCTGGGTTACTACCCCGACCCCTCGGGGTGGGGTGCGCGCAGTCCTCCACAGTACTGCAGTAAGTCCGGCTCTGTTCTGTCCTGCTGGCCCTCCAATGGGAGTCGAACTGGCGCCTCCAGCTACCTGGTGGACGATGCGGACACCCTCTCAACGGAGAGATCCTCGCTCGGTGGATCCGAGGACGCCAAACCAAAAGAGCTCTCGGAATCCAGTTGGATAGAGACACCTTCTTCCATAAAGTCCATCGATTCGAGCGACTCTGGAATTTTTGAGCAGGCCAAACGGAGGCGAATATCACCTTCGGCCACGCCGGTTTCGGAAACCGCTTCCCCGTTGAAAAGTGAATTGTTGACACCCCGGGATTGCGAGAAAAACTGTGCTAAGGACATTGGGTACTACAGTTTTTATTCACATAGTTAGGAAATGACAGAATAACTGGAATACGTGCGTTTCTTCTATATTATTTTTTTCCTGAAAATAAATAAATTCATTTGTTAAATTATACGCTATCCATCGATGGATTGGTCTGAACCATACATGCAATTAAGTGTAACATATCAACGTTGATAGAAATAAAGAACATAGTCTAACATCTTGAACATATTTTTCGCTTTTTAAAAAGTAATATTTTCTGAAAAATACCAAAACACATCAATACAGGTGTTCAATACATTTTGAACATTGTAAGAAACGAATGTACAGACATATCTAGTTTTGGTGATATCGTGTTAAACGTATAGGTGTAAAATTAATTGTTTTGCATTTTGATATTTCTGAATCCATACTATAACGATTTTTAAAAATTATTTATTTCCGCCATATGTATGGTCTTAAGAGTGGTGTCCCTGTTTTCTCGTTAAAATAATTATAATCACCATGGAAAACGACATAGTGATCTACAGTTTAGAAGCCACATTTCCTTTCTTTGTAGGTTTAAGCTGCGAAATGCCGAGATGTATTTGTAGAATATGTATTGTTCTCTGTACATTACTTTATCAAACCCATTATCGATCTCTCGTCCTACTGAACAGAAAATTGTACATCATTGTCCCAGATTGGTACGTTTCAAAATGAATGTTGTGCCAAAAAACACAATGTAATTGTTGATAAAGTGCAAACTTGTGCATTTTACTAAATAAAAATGTAAAATAAATGAAAAGTAGTTTCTGTTCATTGATGTTTCGCGAAATTACTGTACTTGAATGTATTCATACTTACCCTTGACAGAGTAGTGCGCTGTAAAAATATCAAAATAGAGTATACAAGTGAATGCAAATAAGGATGGAATCCCGTACCTGAAAATTTCCCAAATGTTTTCCTGGGTAATTTTCTGATGCATTCGACTGGTCCCCAGTTATCTACGTGTTTCAGTGTCATTATTCCTTATGACTAACATGCAATAAAGATAAATTTATAATTGCGAAAATATGACGGCACGGTGTCTTGAAATTTTATAATTATTAATTTGTCGTTTACACTTGCAAATGTTATTCTAAAAACTGAATAGCTTGTCATACAATACAGTAGTTTTGCAATTCATTTCTAATTCAAGAAATACTCTATTGCGAGGGTGTCGTAGAAATTCGCGCAGTTACAGGGAACTGGTTCAACATTTACAGCTAACTGTTCATGAAAACATTTGCAGTGAATTGAAGCTTACCGTTTTCGCCTCGTTTATGAAGTTCTCTCTCTCCCCCCTCTCAAATTAAAATGTGCATTATTGACAGTATTGCCAAAGCATTTACATAAAATAGCTGTAACTGTAAATAGTGTAACTATAAATACAATGACACAATATTGAACAGCAACATGCCTTCAGGCGTATATGTAATGTAAAGACAGAAACACACTAACTCTCCTTTCCTCTCTGTTTCACACACAGATAAGCAGGCATGAAAATACTTGGAGCTAATATGCATTCTATTTATATGTATACATTTTTTTTAAATGAAAGACGTTACTGAGTTGCAGTATGCCCCCGCCCCTGTGCGTGCGTGCGTTTGTATATGTGTGTGTCTTATATCATCCTTCTTGTGATACAGTTGCATGTTCGGTATTCAGATCTCGATAAATTCGTTTTTTCCCCCTCAACAGTCTTTTTCCAGCCTTCTTATCTTAAACCACTAATAAAACTACTTTACCCAGGGCAGTTAAAACAATGGGTGATTAAGAAACAACATAAAAAACTTTAGCGTCATCTGGTGTTCAAAATGAAAATGGTAACTCAGTTGCACACTATTACTATATTCTAATTATTAGTTCGGTATTCCCTGAGAAAAGAAGGCTAACAGACTGATTGGTGATAACCGCGCTCTGAAATTACGGGGATCAATATAAATTAAGACTTGTGGTATTTTAATCCCTACAGAGGATATGTTCTTTGACTTGGGCCCACCCTTGAGATTCAAACGATCAGGCAAGAAAACTGAAACTTTAATATATTGAAAGGACAGTTGATATTACTCAACGAATCTCTTCTCTTTTATTCATTCATCTCAATGTCACATATACATTTTTACAATCGAGGTGATTTCGTGTACATGCATGATGGATATTCCATAAATTTGATTGGATAAATATGTATATGGTTGTGTGTTAATATGCCTAGGTATCCATTTTTGAAACGTGCAGTTATACGTTTGGGTGCATGCATGTGTTTATATCTGTGTATATACCTGTTTATAGATGCACACCAACATATGTAGTCAATTATTATTTCAAATGCTTAAAAGATGTCAAACTCCATATACTTTACTTGATACAATTATTATTATTATTTGGATGCTAGTGCTGATATATCTGTAAATTGATATTTCTACTACTGCAGTGTGGGTGTAAAACAGTGCACATATAAGAGATAACCCAGGGGTACTGCGGCCATACTTGAAGGTCTTGGTGGGTTTGGGAGTGTGCTTTCATCCAGTTTAATGTTATTCATTGTGTTCATCTCTCTAAAACTAGATTGGCAAAAATATACCCAGACACTGACCATTTGTCAGGCTGACACAAACAAGAAATATTACATGATGATTGATTTATATGGGAGGTGCATAATGATATTGAGGTGTACCGTGTTTGTGTGTGAGCTGTTTTTTTCTCCAAATAATCTGCCACCACTGACATTGAAAAAATGTATAAGAGGATGATTGAATTAGATATTTAGACAAACGAAGTACTTCAGGAAAGGTCATTCAATTAACATATCATAAATAACAAAAGGAGGCAGGTCACAAAACTGTATTCCCATGTATACTATAGATTACTTGGCTATATAAGATCAACAGCCTAATTAGTAACATATTTGTTAGTAGTCATAGTTGGATGTAGTCAGTATCACACTTTTGAGATAACCATTTTCCTCATTCAGGGGAACACTGATTGCAATTAAACTGTAGTCATCTCATTCATGACCAAAAGACTGGACTATGTTGCTTGTTTATAACGTTGCTTTACATAACAAATCGGCCCTTTCTGGGCTGTGCTGTCCATACTAATATTGAACATGTAGGGCTTCACTAGTTATGTAAAAAGGGAAACATCGACATCTAGTGGTAAAGTAACAAAAGCACCATTGATTGTCTTATTTAGCAGATTGCGTGTACATATTTCTATTCGAGGAAAGTTATACCAATGCAGTTAAGTAGCTTATTTAGTATACACATTTTAATGAATTACATATATTTTAATAAATACATTTTACACAAGTAAGGAACGTTTTTGAAGGGGCTCTCCTCTATCGCCCCTACATCTAAGTACAAATCCATTCTCATAGATTTGCATATATTGACATTAAGTTACGCATTAAGTTACATAAAAAAACCACACACACAAAATTTGTATTGCCATTTAGCAGATGCTCTTATCCAGAGTAACATACACTGGCTACAACTTTTTTTTTTTTTTTACAATGTTAACCATTTATACAGCTGGATATTTACTGAAGAAATTGTGGGTTAAGTACTTTGCCCAAGAGTTCAGCAGCAGTGCCCCAGCAGGGAATCAAACCGGCAACCTTTTGCTTACGAGTCCTGCTCCTTACCATTATGCTACACTGCTGCCCCAGCAGCCTCGGGGCTTTTCTTCCAGGTGGCTCTGGGTGGCTCTATACTTTACATGCTGGAGACTGAGTGCACAGCCTAATACACACATCAGAGTTTACCACCACGTCTAGTGCATGGTTAACCTGGAACAGTGTAGCATAATCGTGAACAGAAAACATATTGTGAATGATAGAAGGCTGATAATTTTAGGGTAACCCTCTACAATGAACTGTACCCTGTACAAGCTGGGGTGGCAGTGTAACATAGGCATAAAAAAGAGAGGCTCATAACAGAAGGGTTGCTGGTTCAGTTCCCCGCCGGGGCACTGCTGCTGTACCCTTGGGCAAGGTATTTAACCAGCAATTGTCTCAGTAACTATCCAGCTGTATAAATGGATCAAATGTAAAACTGTAACCTGTAAGTTGCTCTGGATAAGAGTATCTGCTAAATGACAATAATGTAATGTATTGTAACATTGTACCAGAGATGTTGCAGGACTGGGGAATATGGTGTTGACAAATCTACAGCCATTTTATAATCAGGGAAACACACCTTCCATTGTTTCACAACAGCTATTTTTTACTGCCAGTTGACAGTCTCTCAGTGCTTGGAACAGGAATCAGTGAGAATTTCAAGATTGCCCCCTAACAAACCATAGTCCCAAAGGTGCACAAATATTTTCTGAGTGCATGAGTGTTGAGAAGACTTACCAAAGAATTTTGTTCAGAAATCTGTGCACATCTACAACCTTGTAATGCAAAGGTTTTGCAACCATACTGAGCTATGGCACCTCTGCACAAATGTGGGGCCCGTGCCTGGGAGGCATGACAAATATAAGATGATTGAGTGCTGAGAGTCTGAGTGCTGTGAAATTGCCGTGTATGAGAAATGTGTCAGGCAGCCGTGGGCTTAGGGCAACAAAATGTATTTTAAGCGCACTGTGAAAGAGATGCCTTCACTCCATTTGAGGCCTTATCAATACTGAGTTGATCTCTTTTAATTGATTTCATCTTCAGTGCTAATAATGCTTTTGTCCATATGAAGAATGTCTGTTAATGGGTTTTAGAGAAGCTATTGGTTAACAAGCCTCAGCTGTCCAATCAGATGGCTTTGTGGGTGCAGCAGCTGTCCAGGATGGATCTGATAAAGAGTTTGCTTTGGGTCTAGCATAGGTAGTTTTGTTTTAATACCCTTGCTTTACTTAAAATAACTTGCCTTTATGTTTTTATTTGCCTGTATGTTTCCCCCTTCTTGCTGTTTTTATGTGTGGTGCATTGCCAGAACTGTTACACACACATCTACAGACCATGTCCAAAAAGAGTGCAAAATGTTAGCAAAATGGGGCGATTGTTAATATGAACTACACATGGTAGCAAACGGTAGATGTGACAGAACTGTAGTCTGAAAGAAATCATCCTGATCACATGATCAGAGGAACAGCTCTGACTTTCAACATCTGAATTTCAAGATCTGTTACTCAGAGTAAGCCTGGAGAAAACATCCCTGCCTAAGGTGACTTAAACAGTCAAAGAAGAGAAGGAGCTACCAGTAGTTTCAGCTGCTGTTCCTTCCTGGAATTACCAACAGTCAGCCTCAAAAATTCCTCTTGGGGTTCCCAGCTGCTGCTTCCTGGGATAACCACCAGATGGCCTCACTCCCTGTTTGTTCCCTGTCTCATTTAGCTAATGTGTTAAACCTGTGTTGAGTTAGTTACCTGTGTTTCTGCTATTTAAGACCCACATTTTCCCTTGTACCAAGTCCCCCTCTTTTGGATTTTTTTTTGTGCACTTCTTGAGCCTTCAGTAAAGAAAACTTTGTTTTCTTGGAACCAACCTTTGTGTCTGAGTGAGTCACCTCAGCCCTCAGCTTTTGGATTCACCCTGCTCCTTGTAACAGTCTCAGTACCATTAGCACTTTAACACCTCCAAACAACATATATACTTCTAATAGATATGGATGGGTTGGTGGTTAAGCACATTCTTACAGTCTTGCTAATTGCTAATGTGTTGATGGTCTAAAGATCATTTCTAAAAGGCTGGAGCGAGGCTAAAGGCAATGGAGCGGGGATGAGTTAAGGTGTAACTGACTGACGAAATTAGATGCGGTCTAAAAGCAGATGATGGCGGAGAATTACTATCCTTGGAAACACAGGAGCAATGTGATGTATCTCCCCTCCTCAAAAAGTACCCCTGTCCAAAGGAGCAGTGGATCTACCCAAGGTCAGTCCAATGTCAGGTGGGGGAGAAGGAGGTGGTCTGGGAAAAAAGGGGGAGTAAAAACATGAAGTAACATTCAGAACCACTGATGTCTTCACTGCCAAATTTTTTTTATTGTGGTTCAGTGCTCTTCAGCAGTTTTTGAACACCCATGGTCTGACATACAGCTTGTCATATAGGTGTGAGCTGCTCATACAATCCTGCAGAAATGGGGGATCTGTGCCAGACTGCTTAAAGAGAGTAATAAGCACTGGAGGAACTGTAATCTGCTTAACTGAATCTTCAAAATCAATATGACCACAAAATGTTTGTGTTGGATTTTGTAATACTGCAAGCATTTCATTTTGAAGATCACTCTTTAGATTTGTTACCTTTAGTCATTTAGCAGATTCTTATCTACACGGACTTCAATGTGTAATATGATGACAGATGAACAGCAATATAGACCCAAAATTTGCCCATTACACAACTGAAGCTATTTTTGGTTTGTTTTTCAGATCTAATTAGCTTCACATTGCATGCACATTGTCTATCCTGTTGTCTCAAATTACACGGAGCCTTTTGAGCTTTATTACCACCGGCAGGTTACATTAATTTTGTTTTTTTTTCCTCCTGTCCACGTTTATCACAAAATATGCCAAATAACACCCTAAGCTATGAGCTAACCTGGTCATGCTCTTGTTTTCGCTCGGTGTGTGTCGACGTATTCTGTAGCCAAAGTTCCAGTGCTGGCTGGCGTTACTGAACTGTGCCCTCAGCTGACCGACAGGCATATCTCATTATCCGAGTCACTGACACCGCAGCGACCGCGTAGGTGTGCTGCGGGCTCCGCACCAAAGCCCTCGCCAGCCGCACGGCACAGCACGCAAAGGGATGTGAAAAACCATAGTCCTCGTCGCTTGTAGAAATGGGGAGCAATCGTTCATGCGCTCACTGCGATCACTGAACTCTGAAACACATGTATTATTCAATGAATAGCACGAGACATTTGGCTGTCATTGTGACCGTAAACCTTTTGATCTGATTTTTGTTTGATTTTGTTTGATTCTGTTCGGTAAAGTACTGTACAAAAACAGAATATTTAATGGACCGTGATGGACATTTTTCAAATGTTCAATTTTCAATGTAGAGCATATGGCTACATGTTCTGGCACTCAGATGTTTTTTTTTTTTTATATATATAAATTGGGTCATTTTGGAATTTTCTGCCTGGTAGCATGCAGCTAAGCTACAAACGTTATGTGGCTAAAATCATTTTATTCATATTTCTCATGTATTGTTACTTGCACCTTTTACTCCTGTGGGCGGCATCATTACAGGTATGAATACAGCATGAATCCCTGTAACGGCTGTACCCTCGCTGTTTCACTTGCGTCAATTTGGAGACACCACATGTATTTACGTCACCCCATGTATGTTTTCCCAATGACGCAAGCGGCGTGTAGCACGATCCACTCACTGTATGGTGCTGGTTCCAGTAAGAGCAGAATTTGCTAAGTGCATGTAACACCGCTCTTTGGCGTGCTCTGCTGGAGATTCAGCGAACAGCGCTCATTTTCACTGCACAGGCCGGCTGCATCAGCAACGTGTTGGCGTGACATGCTTTACGGGTACTGCAGGACGTGATAGATTATTGTGAAGCCAGGCGAGGTCATTGCAACAGCCATAAATAGCCGATTCGCATATGTAGTCTTATATATGGTTATTTTGCCCATTCCGGAAGGCTTCCAGTAGGCTACCATATGTACATACGATGAACATGCATAAACCCAAGCCTCGCCGTTTTGATTTACAACAATATCCAGGGTATAATTCTACGGACACGTGCATCACAAGAACCTTCATTGTGCTATACTATCTGCATTTGTGCTAATATGAAAATGAATAGCTAGATGCGGTAGGAGTTTTCCAGCATTCATGATATTGTGCAGTTTATGGAAATATACAACAAATGATAATATTGACAAATATTCTTCTACACAGCGTATATACGCGTGTATAAATTTACATGGCCATTATATAATGTGATCCATCCTTATACATTCTGTGGTAATAATTCAGTTTGTATGCGCATAAGACGCGCGCGTTAATGAGAAGCATTGCGCTTCAGCGAGGGTAGTATGTGAGCGTGATCGAGGGCTGAGTGTGAGTGGGACCATACCGATTCAGTGCGTGTGTGTTTGATTTCGTCGTGTTGCAGAAACATCTGATAGGAACAGGCTACTGCAAAAAAAGGGAAATAGCTCAAGATCTTAGGGAAAACACAATCAATGAAAGATGGACGTTAAGGACCAAGGAGCCCAAATGGAGCCGCTCCTGCCAACGGTAAGGACCCGTTTTCAGCACCTATCCTGTTCCTTAAGGCTTCGCCTTTGTTCCTAAGGAAATTGAACTTGAAATATTCAATTGCTGAATGGGTTGCTCGTATCTTTCAGTGATTCATAAGGACATTGTGACATTTTGAATTTCAAACAGGTTTGCGAAAAATGTGGCGAACGTGAACAGGTAACGACTGAAAGAATCAAAAATATAATATAGATAAGTACAGATACTTGCATGCCTTAATGGGACTTGCCATACAGTGCATGTCGTCTCTTTACCAGCGATAACATCTTAGCCTCCATTTTACAAAATCAATCATACAAGCCTCAATATTCAGAGTATGTCCATAGAAAATGAAATTGGGGTTAAGAGTAATTAAACGTCTTGGTTGGAAGCTACGTAGCTTCTGTAATTGCTTGGAATAAACCGGTTTGCGTTTCAAGTTCATGTGGTATCGCACGTATTGCGTTTATACTGCCAAGCTAGGTGTGTGTTCGTTTTCATTTTATTGATACATGTATTTGCGCATTTCGCGTGAATTAAAATCTGCAATGCCAGTATGCCTTTTTTAAATGGAACAAATTGCATCTTGTGAAAATGGCTCCCAACACCCCAGGAGTCTAGTTGTATCGTGCCCAGTGAAAAGATGTACGCCAGGTCTTACTCAGTGCAAACTGGACGAACTACAGATAATTCTATATAAATGAGCACTACGGGGCATAGGCGGTCCGAGACCATATTAGACGCATTTAAACATGCCTGGACCCGCAAAGTTACAGCCGGACGTGCATATTCGTGTGCGAGTTAACCAGTGTGCGCTTTGCACGTTTGACTCCAATTTGTGAGATTCATTTGGAAATAGCTGGCCCGCATGTACCAAATGTGGTATCTCGTCTGTGTCCGACCGTATACACGTAGTGCGGAGCGTTACACTCCTTAATGAACATTTCATTGTTTATCATGCTGCCAGTTGGATGTAGTGCTGGAGGTGGTTGTGCAAGAACTAATTTCACATAATATTGGTTTTCAGGATAGCACAATGATTGCGAACCCAAGGCAGTATCCCAGCAGTACTTTATGATGCGGCAACATTTGCCTCACACCTATGTGGAATTCCTTTATGTGGAGTTCTCCCAGTGTGCCCAGTATCAGTATGTGACCTGCACACTGTCTTCGAAGCCGTGAAAATGGGGACACCACATCTGCACCCCTACATTTCTGCCTGTAAAAGACCTGCACCCACAAAGACAGTTTGAAGTAAGACTGGCAGCCTTTCTCTGAATGGCAGGGTGAAATTGCATTGCATTACATTACATTCATTTAGCAGACGCTCTTAGCCAGAGCGACTTCCAGCACAGAAGAACAGAAGTATATCCATTCAGGCTGAATGAGCAACAGTGTCAGACCAGGCTAACAACACTCCCAAACCAGTGATTGTGAGCACAACACCATTCAAGCCCAACCACAAGTTAACTTGTGAAACCTACAAGCAAGGTTGCACAAGTACAAGCCAAATGTACTACTGTACATCCCAGTCACTAGATCACAAAATTTCCAAAACGCACCGTGATACTAAATATAAAATGTACAGCAATTAATATAAAGCAGCAGGTGTTAAGGGGTGATGTCTTGGGTGTCTGTGAGGATGCTGGGAGAACTGGCAGAACTGTACATTTTTCAGTGCTGAAAGATGACTGGGGTGGTTCCTTTACCCCTCTCTGCCTCTCAGTGGTTTGTTTTTCATTCAGCTGATGATGATCTGAAAAACTGAATAAAACCATGTTTTCCCCAAAATCCAAGCAGAAACGGTACACAGAGACGTTTACGCTGTATATCTGCTGTCATGGTTTGACCAGCCAAATCCCTAAATGGGATTTGCAGAGCAGGTAAGGGCTCCAATGTGGCTCTGGGCATTATTACAAAGTTTGTTTACTGTAAATATACTGTAAATATTAATATATATATATATATATATATATATATATATATATAATCATAACTACAGTACTTTGTGCAGTACTTCCTATATAGCAATAGATATTGTTTCCTGCACACTGTCAAAGGCCTAAAAAAGTGCAGTGACCAACAATGTGGAAAAATGGTTCCATTTTTACCTTCCATGTATATTGTAGTGACACATTGGTTATGTAGTCACTAGATTGAAATAGCGGTACCGTATCTTGTCCTGGGGAGTGGGCAGCTTCTTGAAACACCTTTTGGAAATGGGTACATGCTGCTGCTGAAGTAAGTGTTTATATAGCTCAAAGCAAAATACGGGCTGAAGACATGTCTGGAGATCTTATGTATATGTACATATAACTTTGTCATGTGCTACATAAGACTGCAGAAGTACATTTGTAACAAGTCATTTAATTCATAATTCATAATTATTTACCATTTATAACCATTATCACTGATGCAGTGCATCACAGAGACCTCATGCTGTGTGATACAGATTGTTGGCTGTATTAAGCTGTGAATTCATGCATGAATATGAGAGCTGTTAACCAGCTCTGTGAATGTTAATCAAGTCTTATGAATGCTGCTGTGTAGTCTAATGTAGTACTTAGTAGGGTGTTAGGATTTTACTTGAGGTCCTCTAAAGCAAAACTTCACCATTTCTGTTTTGTGTTGTACAGGAGTACTTGCTGCATAAGACCCCAGCATAAAATGTATCAGAAAACAACATTTTTTCCAGCACAGATTGATGTAGTATGGTTATATGGAAGTTATAGCAAGGTGGGGTGGGGAGGCTACCTTTAGCAAACTAGTCAAAATAGAACTCTTATGTACAACCCCACATGTGAAGATCACTGGAGCCATTTCTGAAGAACCATTTTCATCATCAAATATACATGCAAGGAAATTAACTTTATGTAAAACTCCACAAAATGAGGCCCTGTGCATTATAGGTTAATTAGCGGTAAATAGGAGTATGCTGTTCTTATGCCTGATATGTTGTCGCCTGCTTCACTGGAGTTCCTGTGTTGGATGCAGATGCATTCCCTCCACTCTGCAGGTCTCTGTAAAGTGATGGGTGATTTCTGCTTCTCCCACACAGTAGCCTACTGTGTGCTCAATGACTCACAGTGATTTTATTTGCTCTTTTTTGAGTTGTCAAGTGTCAAGATTCCTCCTTTCTCCACAGCTTCTGGTGCATTTAGTGGTATATGGCCTTTCTTGGGCTCTGTTTTAAATGCGGAATATGCGTACACCTAAAGTATTTGTAAGCTTCCACTGTAACCTGTTTTAGGTATGATAGTTATCACCAGGTGATAATTATTCAGACCACCTCTTTATGAAGATTATGATTCAGTTATGATATATTTTATAGTTAGCTGAAGGTGTGCCAGCGGAACAGTCCCACATCTACAGCACAACACCTTTTATGTCCTTCTCCACACTGGAAAAAGGGCTGACCTTGATGGTGTGATTCATTTCCTGTCATGAAATATCTTGCACTGCCTGTTCTTCACTTGTAGTTTTTAAAGTCCTTTCCCTCCCAAGCCTTTTTACTGTGCATTTTTGATTGGTAGGAAAATGGCAAGGGAGTAGTCTGTTTTATGCAGATCACGTTCTCTGTGATAAGCTGGCTATTAAATTGATTTTACTTAATGGATGAAAGATATATACTTATATACTGAACAAAGACGGCCAAATTATGTTTTGTTTTGTAAGCATGTGGTTAACATTAAGTTTGGATTGTGATTGCTTTGAACTCCTGGGAAAAAAAACAGATGTGTCATTACTGGATGTAAACTAAAATCAATGCTGCTTGTTGATTTGTGAAACTAGATGGGACAAGAACTTCGTCAATGGCCAAGTTGTATGCAGACATTTATTTTTACAGCTTTTTGGTGGTTTAGCTAACATGCTGTCAGTTTCAGGAAACCTTTGAAATATGTCTTTTGCCCATGCAGTCTGTACAGAGTACCATTGTGTCTTCTCTCAGTATTGTGCCTGTTAACATTCTGATTTCCTGTTCTATTGGTTCTGTACACCTTGTGGTTTTGAATATTGGGTGCTGACTGTAATGAGATTTAGGTGCATATCAGGTGGGGTGTGCTTGTTGTAAGATGCACATGGCTGCTTCAGTGATTCTTCTGGAAACGAGTAGTGATTTGTGTGGGTCTGACACTCTCGTGTATTTTGCAGGTACAGACCCCTGGTGGTGGCAGAAGTGTGGTGAGTTTCAATGCTAAGCCTTTTTTTTTAATGCATGCATGTAACACTGGTATGCGGCATGTAACATGCAACACTATATTGAGATCCCATTAATTCGCCATTAAATAATATACTTATGAAAACATTAAGATTGAGCTTTTTTTAATAAACATTAATGTTATTAACATTGATGAACTTACAGTGCCTGTAAACATTTCTTTGGAGTGCATGTCTTAAAGCACAGTGATCTCCCCATCCAGGTGACTATTAAATCTATAAACTATAAATTCATGGTTAATGAATGAAATCTTCCTGTAAAGTGTTAACAGTAATGTTATTCGTGTGTATGCTGGTTTGTTTGACTTAAGAGGCCCGACCGGACCATAGTCAGATGAGCAGTCTGTGCATAGCCTACTGTGTCATAATGTTTCAGCCTCAGACTGGTGCTTGCCCATGATAGGATGCCAGGGTCTAATTACAACGGCTCCATTTCTGCTTCTTCCTTTTCCTTGCCCAGAGGCATGTGACTGACAGAACAATAACCATTACATTATTGTCATTTAGCAGATGCTCTTACCCAGAGCAACTTAAATAGGTTACAGTTTTTGCGTGTCATCCATTTATACGGCTTGATATTTACTGAGGCAGTTCTCACTGAGCTACCTTGCCCAGGGGTACAGCAACAGTGCCCCTGCAGGGAATTGAACCAGCAACCTTTCCATTACGAGCACCGCTCCTTACCACTATGCTACACGGCCAATTTGTTATAAATGCAGACTGTAGAAGGAAAAACATTAATAGCACGATCCTATGCAGTTGGAGGTGTGTTGACACATGACTTTTGCATGGCAGGCCAGTGTTTACATGCTTCGTTGGTGAATTGATGTTATGTCAAAGCTGACAAGCCCCATGTCCGTATCCCGCAGGCTGTTTAACTCACTGTGGTGAACACAGGGTGACTAAGCGATTATTAAAAACAAAGCTGTGGTAAAATTATTTCTCGGTCAGAAGAAATACTTCTACCTGAAAAAGACATGGATGCATGTTGCATGTTGCTGTAATACTGCTGTGCTATTGCTGTGTTCTGCCATACACATTTGGCGGCTCTTTGGGTTAGTTGGACTTGACCTTGTTGCTAGATGCATCAGTAAACTCATTTATTAAACATTTATTAAAGCAAATGGTTTCGTTTCACATCACCCTTTTAAATTTATTTTATTACAAAGCTTCAGCGAAATACATCCACATGCGCAGGGAAAAGAAAAATGTTCACCGGAAACATTAACAACTGTGATAATTTTTCAGGTCTTTGGATCAAACGGGTCCCTTCCTTCATTGTGTCGTGCAGCGTACAATGACTGAAATGTCGAGGTGGTAGTTGGCAGTTGAGGTGACCTGGCTGTGTCCTGCTGTCCTCAGAACTAGCTGTACCTTGTTACCACGGTCGCACATTGTGTAAAGGCTGCGTTTCTTAGAAACTAGACAGGTTGTGGGGGTGTACTGTTTCCCCGCTGCCGTGCTTCGCGGATGATTCAGCTCCGTCAGAGTTCTGACCAGAGCCCCTGGGCTCCACAGGAACATGCTCCGCTGCTGATAATGACAATAATTTTCCCTTAAAATGACGAGAATGGATTCACAAACATACCCTGTATCCAAGATTGTGCCACTTAATCCTATGGTGTGATGGCCTCCTTCAGTACTGTCTGAAATAACGTTTTAATATTCACCGGCGTCTGCTGTATATGAGGACATGTCTTGATGTTGCTGGTGGAGAATAGGCGTAATTCGATTGGAATGAGAGACGTTTACAAGTGCCACATGACTGCGTGGCAGGTGTGCCGCCTTATGGTTAATGCCATTGAGAATGAGTTATGAGGTTCACCGCCTTCAAGAAAACTTGCCTTGTGATTGTCAGTGACCAGGATTTCGGGCAGGTTAGGCTACCAGCTGGAGTTAGTCCAGACTTGACAGATGGTGAGCGTGCTCTCAGGACAAGGGGTTTCTGGATCTTTCTTAAGTGTCATCGTTGTGGTAATGCATTTCTTATGGTAGGAGCTGAGACTTCAAGCAGTGCATTTCATTACATTCATTTAGCAGATGCTCTTATTCAGAGCGACTTCCAGCACAAACGAACAGAAGCGTATCCATTCAAGGTGAATGAGCAACAGTGTCAGACCAGGCTAACAACACTCCCAGACCAGTGAGTGCAAGCATAGCACTATTCAAGCCCTACCCTAAGTTAACTTGTGCAACCTGACTAGACAAGGGAAACCAAGTCTACTACCATACATCCACGCCAGTGCTGTTGATGGTCCTGCAACGGTCCTGGAGGTATGGCTGTCCATAGTCCTTCTGTATTGCTGAGGCATCTGGGAGGCTAAATATACATCATCTGGAGTGTCCTGGACAAGGGAGCTGCCTTTCCTAACATCAGAATATACTCGTGTCCAGGATGTAATTATGGCTATAGTGCTGGACTCCGTGACAGGGCAGTGGGTTGACCTCCAATTGGCCCTTTGAACAGGGCAGCAGGGAAATCTCAGGCGATGCCCCAGGAGTGGGTGGCTAGTTTTTGTGTGGGGTGTAAATCTATCCTTTCTGTTTCCTAGTTTTCCAGATTGACAATAGCTGAATCATGTGACCTGCGGGTACCCATGGTTGCAAATTAGATCTGGCTCATAGTCCTCTGCAAACTAAATAAATCATAATCCAATTTAAACATATGGTGTAGAAGCTTTGGACTATTTTCTGAAAAGTAGCAGAATAATAATTACAAAACGGAGAAGACAAAGAACCCACACAATAACAATAGGGTTACAGTAATGGAGGCAGACTCAAAAAAAAGAAAAATGGTAATATTTAATAAAAATGTGTTGTGTTGATCGTAATCTTCTCCGTTCATGCTGTGGTAGCTTTCCATGGAGCCAGATTCTTTTATTTTTAATCATGTTCTTGTAATATGATGCTGTATTGTTTCATTGAACTCCTTAAAGAGGAAAAGCAGAACAGACTTATTTTTTTCTTGGTCGTTTCCATACTTATTGCTTTCCCACTGAATGTGTCATTGGACAGCTGTGAATAAAAGGTTATTTTTGTGCTAAACATCCATCATATTCAGTGGTGTACTTTTGTAGCAGACACCCATAAATATATTATCCTTTTGCTGCCAACAATTGAGATTAACTTAACTTCCATGTGCAAAGGCTTGATTCAAACCTAAAACCTTATGGTTACAGGCTGGGCGCCAGGAGAAAATACTGAGGGGTGCAATCACAATCCACAGGGGTGCACAAAAAGTCATAAATACTATGTAGACATTGGGATATGAGGAGACAGCTGGGGGTGCACTGGGGTCCGTCTGGGGGTGCAGTGCACCCCTAAGCATCCCATAGTGCTGGGCCTATATGGTTTTGGCCATTGTTCTCTTTACATTTGTTTTGTTGCTGAGGGGGAGAATTCTGTGAATGCAGCCATGTTGTAATTCAAATGTAGTGCAAACATGTAATTTTGTCCTTATACTATATACTATATTGCAATATATATAAATGTGTCAGAATTTTGGTTGGTAGGATGAAACTGTGTGTCCCTGTCAGTTTCATCTTTAAACATACACTTATCCTACACTTGGGCGGCAGTGTAGCATAGTGGTTAAGGAGCAGGACTCGTAACCGAAAGGTTGCCGGTTCGATCCCCGCTGGTACACTGCTGCTGTACCCTTGGGCAAGGTACTTAACCCGTACTTGTCTCAGTAAATATCCAGCTGTATAAATGGATAACATTGTAAAGAACTGTAACCTATGTAAGTTGCTTTGGATAAAAGCGTCTGCTAAATGAATAAATGTAAATGTGAATGTATCCTTGTAACAACGGGTTCTGTTCCCAACAGGTCATAGGATCAGGGTTTACCATGTACACTAATGTTAAATCTTTTGACTTTCATTCAGTTTTGCTTTCAAGTAGATCTATGAAGAGTAAAATTAAGCATGCATTTTAATCCCATTATTACCTGATAGGTTTATGTTGTGCATTGGCCTGCTGTGTTGAATAAATAGGCCGTCCTGAAGATCTGACATGTCTTTAGAGCCTTAGCGATTTATTGACCATTATTACTGTTCCATAGTTACTCCAGTCAAAGGGAAGTAAAACTATGTAATATGAAGACTTGTCATCTGAAGAATAGCTTCTCTCCGCTCATGCAAACTCTTGCTGAAACTACAAATACCAAACTGCATACAATTATCAACCATACTTACTCTAACGAGAGACAGCAGGGTGGCATAGTGGTAAGGAGCAGGCCTCATAACCAAAAGGTTGCTGCTGTACCCTTGGGCGAGATACTTAACCTAGAATTGACGCAGTAAAATTGTAACCTATGTAAGTCACTCTGAATAACAGCATCTGCTAAATGGCAGTAATGTAATGTAAAATATGCTTATGTGTGAGCATTTACATGTGAGAAGTTGTCTTTCTGAAAGACATGGCCACTCTGTATTTTAAAAGTGTGTCATGTCTTGGCATTTTGCTATACTGACGTTGCAGAGAGATGAAGATGGTAGAAATAGGGGTCTCTGTGATATGCTAATGCTGAGGAAGGGGAGCAAAGCTGTGTTTTTTGCTGCTGGTGGGAAAAAAAAAAAAAACAGCGGAACAATCCCAGCATGCCTCAGGGGAGGCTTGGAGCAGCGCAGCGGTGGTGAGCTGCCTCAGATCTTTACTCTGAAAGCCACGGTAACGGGAGGGAGCTGTGGCTCAGCACAACCCCTGCCTCAGATGAGGGGGCCATGGCAGCAGTGATGTCACAGCTCTAATCTCACCCGGGATTGGCGGATGGATGGCTGCACAGTTGTCAAAAATATTAAGGTTGCGTGGATCAACAGAGCCAGTGTGTGTTTTTTTTTTTTTTTTTTTTTTTTTTTTTGTGCGAGGCTTCTCCCAGGCATGCTGAGCGGTTAGGCTGCCTTGCTTCATTTTCCCCCAGCCTGTGACAAGGCTCAGCTGTGTATGGAGCTGAGTCCCCTCATCTGCTTGCCCACCAGAAGAAGGACCGTTTGGGGGATATAACTCAAGAGAGCAGCCATGCACTTTGGGAACATGGACACATACATTCAGTTTAACTGTGAGGTACGGTTCTGCGTCATGTTCAATAGGGGTGAATACTGTTCTTTATTTAGGATTGAAGGAGGCTGGTTGGAGACATTTACCAGATGGTGAATTCAGTGGTTATTTTAGTAATGCTGCGATATTTCATTTTTATGGTGATTTTTTTTTTTAAATTAGACAAAATTAGAAAAGATACTTATTAGATTTGAAATATTAATGATCTGAGACTGAATTTAGGCACTGTCATTTTTCAATATGTGAGTTAGAGTGCAGTGTTCAACTTGTGTGAAACAGTTCTCAGAAAAGCCTTGAGATATAATACACATATCTTTGTTGTTCACAGATGCAACCATTGATTGAACAGACACTTAATTGTCATATTATTTGACAATTCCTTATAAAATGGAATCACACAGAGAGAACACATAGTGTGCGCATTGATGCCTTTTATCCTTAATTGAAGGTTAGACAGGATGAGATTGTGCGTGTGACTGGTCATAGTGGTGACAGAATGTACTTCATTTAGATTAGCACAGATCCTTTTATTTAGAGCAAATGCATTTTTTTCTAACATTAGTGGTTAGGACGTTGTTGTTCTGTATCATGCCTGTCGCTAATGAGTAGAACCTGGAGTGCTAGCTGACAGATGGGAGGAGAGTATTCCCAAGGCAGACGGAAGCTTGTCCTGTAGTCCTAGGCATGCAATCTCTGTGGCAGGCACGGGAATGTGGTTTAGCATGTTATTCTGTGTGCTTATCTGCGTGTGTGTGTGTGTGTGTGCATGTGTGCGTGTGTGTGTATCTGTGATTGCTGTAAAACCCAGGGATGCTTTCATGATTTCAGCGTCCTTGCTGCCATTGCCGTGGTGACCATGGCCATCTGTTGTTATCAGACCGCTGATGGCCATTCCGTCCAATTACATAACTGAAGCAGCAGCAACAGCAGCAGCAACCATTAATCTGCCCTGTTCTGTGGGTTTTAAAAATAATTTCGCTTTGGAGTTCGCGCAACACAAGGGCGCCTTTGCAGAAAGTGGCGATCAGTAACTCAGTGCTGCTCTCAGCCTGTGGTGGCTGGTGGCGTGTGGCCGCTTAGATGTGTCGGTATTCTCCTGAATGTTTCCGGCAGGTACCGTTTGCTTGCCTGCTTTTCCGTGTCAGTGCTCCCCAGCTGTTCCCAGGACCAGAGAGCCCAGCCTCAGCCCGGCTGGGTGGCAAAACTGGGCCGAAAGCCATTTGTCCTGGAAAGCAGTGTTCTGCCCTACATCTTGTCTGTAGCTGTCAAAGAACACTTACTCCATTTACGTTTCTGAGTATCACCGGAGCGGCATAAACATGATAAAATATGATGTTACAAGGCGGTATCATATAAAGCGTGACTACAAGATGGATGTGTAGTGAAGCCGATCGTAATGACACAATCAAGCCTGATATTAAATATGCTGATCTGAATATCTAAATTCTGTCACTGTCAAGTGTAGTAACCTTCAGATCATCTTGACGCTGATATCCCCAACTCATCACACGTTGAAGCTGTGGGTTCCTGACACTCATAACAGCTTTACTATTAGGTATGCTCAAGGTACTTAATATTTTCTTAGCAGACGCCCCTATCCAGAATGACCTGCATAGCTTCATGTTTTTTTTTTTTTTTTCTTCACCTATTATCCGTTTGTACAGCTGGATATTCACTGAAGCAATTCAGGTTAAGTACCTTCCTCTGAGATACAGCAGCAGGGCCCCACCTGGAAATCAAACCTGAAACCTCTGGATTACAGGCTAAAGTGCTTAACTGCTACGCCACAACGCCATTAACTTTCACTGCATTAATATTGACAAGCTAAATGAGCTACAAGCTCACACAAGCCAGCTTCATATAGGGCTAACATGTAAGGTGATTTAAAAGAGCCCAGTAAAATCTGCAGGTCACCTTGAGCAAGCTGTTTAGAATCTGGCAGTTCTGCCCAGGTGTTTCTCAATGTAATTACCTAACTAGGTGTACTATATACCTACACAACAGTATATAGTACACCAATCTGAGCAAAACATATATTTAAACAAACTGCACAGGTGCAACAAAAGCTCTCTGCTCTCGCTGGCCAAAATTAATGGTAAAAAGCCAGATATTTAAGTCAAAAGAGAATAGCAACCACAAATTCTGCTTTCAGTCCTAGCGAAAGGACTGCAAGCAGAATTCATCCTAACGATATGGCTCATTTTTATTTTACAGTTGACGCATACATATATTTGGTGTCTGTTTTACATTATGAGTTGTAGTGGCTGAGTTAATGCCTGTCTGCCATTCCATCATTTTAAAAAGCAAGGGTTGGAGGATTAACATACATTTTAGGATTAAGATGGATGTTTTGACTTTACACTAAAGTTGAAAAGATATTATTTTAGTCGTCTGGTTGTCTAATCTGTTTGGTCCGGTGTGGGGTGGTGGAACGAGGACAGGGAAAGGTAATCCAGTTTCAGGCAGGGTATCGCAGCAGGGAAATGCCCTCTCTGAACCTCTTCCTATGATACATAGGGAAGCCCATCCCACTGACAGCTAATTCAGCCTCTTTATTTCCTCCGTGGGGATTGGCTGACGAGTTGCCTTCTAGAAATCCGACAGGAAGTAGGTCCTGTCTACTGAGAGATGCTGTGATTAATAATGGCATTTGGTATTGAGAGATGTAAGGATGGAAAACAGAAAGAATGGGGACTCGTGTGTCTCTGTGCAGCTAGCACGTTAGTACAGCACAGGATGATGTGATGCAGTGTTATGATGGAAAGGGGTAGTTTCACAACAGACATTGCATTGCATTTCAGACAGATGCACGGCACAGACATCAGATAAGAGCCTCAACAGCATCACACCACAGACATAGATATTGCAGGTATTTCTGAGGGGAGGCTGAGTTAGTGAAATTTTTATAGCCAGAAAAATGTGGGCTTTAAATTTTAATGTTGCGAGAGTTTGGAAAGGGATTGCCATACATTTGTTGCGTAGTTTCTGGGCACCATTGTTCTAGCTTTATATTTTAAGCACAATGTAGTGAGTCTGGAACTCTAAAGGATAAACAGGTTAATGTGGGGTTTTGAGCTTGGTCAAGTGCAATGAGCCTCGTCTTCTCTGTATTTGGATCTAAAAAAGACAAGTGGAGTAGAGCTTTTAGGTAAATGACATGCAGCAGCAATGACTCACTGGTGAATGGACACACTGCAGTTTGGGCCACCAGATGGCCTATTGCCGTAATCTAGCCTTTTAAAGCATGAGTGTTAACATAAATATTGTGACTTGCACTGTAGATGATTATGTTCCAGGTGAGAGACAGCTGTGTAAAGGTGCCAGAGTCTGTCCCTTTATCTCACAGTCATATACTGTAGAACGAGGGCTATGTGTGTGCTATAGGGCGTCTCTCAATAACAAGCAGACCGGGGTTTGTCCTTTGCAACATTTCCAGGAGTCCTTGGGACTATAGTTGATATACAGTTGACAAACCCCCGTTCAGACCATGAAACAAGGAGACTGAAATGATTTATTATCTTTTTCCTTCAGCCAATTTACATAGGACTGCGGGACAGCAGGCATTATTTTAATCTTTCATGTGGGTGAGATTGAACACCAGCAGCATGTGAAAAGATATTATCAGTGGGTGGCCAAAATGGAGTAAATATCACTCACATTAAGACAAGAAAAATAACCATTCTGGAGAAATTATAGAGCTCATTGAAAGCCATAGACATGCATCCTCTCCTCATTTTTCATACACAGTGCATGTGTATGAATGTTCTGAAAGCCAAGATGAATATTTCTTGTGATACTTTCTTTAATTTGAATCTAACATGAACTGTAGACTACAGCAGCTCTAGAATAAACACAATGCATGATATGTACAGTATATTGTACTATTGTACTTTAATCACAGGCAAATGGAAATCTGTACTAGCGGTGTCTGAAAATAGCAGCGCGCACAAAATTAGTGTAGTGGCTGCTTTGGTGGGTGAACAACGGAACTCTCGGGAAACCTTCCCATAATCCTCTGCAGGTCTGCCGCCACACTGCTGTGCCGCACGGCTCCCTCGTCTAAGGTGTCCTTGAGCTGCACGGTCCTCTGCAGCAGTGATTGATGTCGGCGGTACGCATGCTCCAGCCAGCATCACTGTCCCACTTCCTGCCTCCCCAGAGCCCCCCGGTCATGTGACGCGGGCACTGCCTCCCGTACTCATCAGTATGCGGAATAATGGGAGTGTATTAAAATAGGCTTGGAAACACGGCTCTTTGGCGGGTTTACGGGAGAGAGCTGGGGGAGAGATGTGCTGGTTTAACGTCAGCGCTCAGCCGCCTGGCAGGAAATAAAGCCGCTATTAATAGAGTCACCTGCAATGACTTACAAAAGTAAGGCAGAAATAATAAGGCAAATAAGGCAGAGAGGAATTATTGTAGCTGTGGAGAGGTGTGACGCAGATGAAGAGTGAAATTGTTTGCATTATAAAGGGAGTTATGTTTGCCTTTCCTTCTCATTCATAGGCAGTGCAGGGCTGGTGCATTAAGAAGTGTGGCCGATGATCACATTCAGACAGCTGTCTTTTTGGGCCTGTCTGATTTGCCTGTACTGGAAGAATCATAATTGCAAGAAAATTTTATAATTGCAAGAAATAATTGCACAAAATTTTAGTAACTGATGAAGAATCTGTTTCAGAGAAAGTTTTGAGGCATTGCACAACATGGTTTTGTTTGGGCAGGTGCCATTTGTACATCCTTAGTCTGAGGTCACAGAGTCTGTAGGAGTTTCCCAGAAGGCTCAGTGGTCTGCCAGAGCTTTTCTGATTGCATGGTTACCGATTTCCCCCAGATTTTACTCTTGTCTGCTTACTGAAGTTACCCTTCTAAAACTAGACTAAGGAGGCCTGGAGCTGATTTTAAATCCAGCTATGCCACAAATTCTATATACCAGTAACAACAGAACAGTAAGAATATGAGAGTCTCACACACTAGCTGCAGTGATTTGTATTTCCTTTATTAGTAGGTTTACTAGTTTAGCCCCGTCACTTTACTTCATAAGTGTACCCTCACAGAAGGTTAAGAATTGGCAAAGTAAATTATGAAAATAATGGTCAAACATTACATGCATCTTTTAATACAATACTACACAAACTTTAAACATGGACACAGAGGCTGCTCAGTTCTGACATTTCCCTCAGAGCGCTTAGTCTTGGAGTTTATCTTGGGTGCATAAATCTGTGTATCCTGACATGCTCCAAGCATGGACCCCCCCCCCCCAATCCCCCCCGCCCACAACATCTGCATTCCTCTCTCCCCACATCCTTTTTACTATCTCACAACCTGCTGTGTATCTCCTCCAGGAGTTCTGTTCTCAGCTCATCTATATTACATTGCATTATACATTATACCTCATTTAGCAGACACTCTTATCCAGAACGACTCACATAGGTTACAGCTCTCACATTACCTATTTATACAGCCGGATATTTACGGAGGCACTTCTGGGTTAGCTACCTTGCCCAAGGGTACAGCAGCAATGCCCCAGCACGGAATCGAGCCAGCAACCTTTCAGTTGCGAACCCTGCTCCTTAACCACTATGTTGTACTGTTGTTCCAGATCAGGACAACAGGTCTGCTCCATACTGTAATTATTCACTCAAATTTCCAGTTGCCTTTCTTCTGAGAAAATGGCAACCCTCAGAAATACCATTCCAAAAGTTGAAGTGCATATTAGGCTGATTTGATTTAACTGAAAATATCACCTGGTATTTCAGCTCTCGTTTGGGAGTATTTGTGGATGGTGATGATGGTGGTCAGCCTTCAAAACAAGTCCACACTGGAGGTTTGCCATGGCTGGAGTTATACAGCATTTGGTTGGCCTGTTCTGGGGGATTTGGGAGTCTCACTCTGGTAATTAGATTTGCAGAGATTATTTGAAACAGCTACTGCACATCCTGTAATTTGACACCTCTTGTAAGTGCTGCCATGTGCACCATGGGGATCTGACGAATGGATTAATTTGTTAGCACATTAGCTTCAAATTTGCTATTACACTTTATCAGTTTAACAACTAGTTCGTCTGATGTAGTTTTAACATGTTTTTGCCTGTGCTGTAAAAGCTTTTAACATGCTCTCGATAATCAGCACATTGGAACAGAACTTCATTATTTTTAAGCATGCAACAGTTTGGCAAACTATGTTAATATTTATCTATTTTGATAACCACCTGTTTCCAAGGAGCACTATTTTGGACATACTATAAAAGGCGTGTTGGCTGTGAGATCATTGCCATGATACCACAGTTCACAACATGTTTATTTGACAGTGTAGCTGGGTTCTTTGTCATACAGTTAGGAGGAGCCCCACCCCCTGAGGTGTGAGGAAACACCCCCTGCCCTGACTGCACCCTGGGGAGCGGCAATGTCGTTGTTAAGATAAACACCTCTATCTTTCCAGAACGCAATCACGCAGAGGTGTCATCTCCACCTGCGGTGAGCCATCAGGAACATCATGCTAAAAGTGCAAGATATTATCTGTGAGGGCTCAGGCCAAATTTTCACGTTTTCTCCACACAGTGCAGTTTAATTTAATTCCTTTCTGACAATCGGGAGTCATTATTCCTTGTCTGCATCATCACTGAATATACACAAATATTATTAGACACCTACAAAACTTGGATGCATAAAATATTTGAATTATATGGTTTGAAATGCGGATTATGTTCCATCAAGTGACTTGCATTGTGAAAACTTCCAGAAGAAATATTCAATATCCTACTGAACAAAACAAGAATTTTACACAGTCCGTATGTGTCAGGCATTAATTAGGTCCAGATATGTGCAGAGGAATTTATAGTTGAAACAATGTTTTCTGTGTGCTGGGAATATGTGCAGAGAAATTTATGGTTTAAACAGTGTCATCCGTGTTCAGTTAAGAGGGTCTCAAACTTGCTATCGACCGCTGTAGTTGCCATGGAAACTGTCTTACGAAGTTAGCCTCAGCGAGCGCCATGTGTATTCCCAGATATCCTCTCAGCTTACAGGAAGAATACAAAAGGCCAGAGGGTAGCGACAGAAAGTACTCGGTTATCAAGATTGGCTTCTGCCAGTAATCTTGGCTGTCTGATATATATCGCTTCTCACTGATCAGGAATTCCATCAGGCTCTTACTCAGTCACATCTCAAAAGATTTGGCGAGGCCTGATAGCACAGACAGATCAGAACTGATGCAGTTTGGGGGAAAAAAAAAGCAGCTGTCAAACCGAGCAGCACGAGGTTCAGCGCTTTCACGCAGGCGCGAAAATGAAGTCCTGACAGAGGCCTGCACTTCTGTTTTTCAGAGGAATGACGAGGAGGCCGTGGTGGACAGGGGCGGGACCCGGTCCTTGCTGAAAACCAACATCGAGAAGGAGGAACTGGAAGGTAACCAACCGCGAGCCGTTCGGTTGTGGAGGCCCAGGGGTAAGGCCTTTTGTTGGAAAACCTTGCACAGGGACAAAGGGTAGGGGGCAGAGGCGCGGTCTGTTCAAAAGCAGGCCCCTGCTGACGTCCTCCACAGTCCCTGAAGGACGCGGATAAAGGAAGCCTCCGCACGCGTAGGAGGGAGAGAGGGAGCGAGGAGCGAGAGCGTTCCTCCCGGTCCCACAGCAGTGACGTCAGCAACACACAGGCCTCCGGAAACGTTCTATTTTTGAGTCCAACCTCATGCTCACCCCAAAGAGGGGAGGGTCTCTTAGGAAACGGGGGGGGGGGGGGTTCCATCTGCTGAATTTATTGGTCTGAATTATTCCCTTTGCGTTCATTTCAAAGGAGGCAAGACTGTAGATGTGCAACATGTAAACTGTCTCAATTTTTTTTTAATAGTCCTGTTTACCTATTTTATTCAAGGAAATGTTTAAATGGTTGAGTGTAACAATTGCAGGTCATAGCAGAGAAAACATGATTTACGCATTTACGCAGATATCTGTATCCAAGGTGTTTTACATACCATGCTTTAATTTCATAAGTATTATTCATATATGTAGCTGGGTGTTTATTTTCATATGTGCACACTGTTGCTCTGTGTTTGTTTTTATGCATATCCGTCTGTATGTCGTTATTCACAATGATAAATGTTTGAAACTTGTTCAAACACTCTTCAGTAGCAAGTGCAAACTGCCCGAGAGTCTGTAAAAGATAGATGTTCTTCACTTGACATTTTGTTTGCCTGTAAGCTCAGCAGCCTCAGGAAAATCTTGATAAAAACAAGGGCTTGAGGGTAATTTCCTCAGCTTTTGGAACCAGATATCATGTTTAAATAAAGGACTTTTCAATGGTCTGTGAATCATTGCAATGAATTGAACAGTTGTTCTCTGATGTTTGGGGCTATATGAAAAATGCATTTCTGAACCACTTGTCAGTTTTGCAATATTGCAATTCTGTTTATTCATTGCAGTGTGTCAAGGAGTGCCGATACATTTCATGGTGTTATTTAGCCATTCTGTGTGTGGAAATGGTATCTACCACAGAGTGGTTCCATTTTGGATCAGCGCCGAGACTTTCAGCCTTTCTCTGCAGTTTTCTGGCCCGATGCCCTAATACCCTACTGGATTCCCCCTTCACTTTTAATGTTATCTGTCATTTTATACCTTGATCCCAAGCAGCACCGTTTGGAATACCCCCTCGGGATACAGGCCCATCCATCTGTTGGGAGGTTTCAGTGGTAGCCCCTCTACTTTGTTTTGATGCTGTCACTCTGTGGCATGTCTGTGGGCTGTTTTTGATCCACACTGACGGGTGACTCTCTGACTGGCATGCCGTGACCCAACAGTGGCTCACTCAGGCTCATGTGACGCCTGTGATGCGTGTGATGTCACCCGCGTACCGCAGCAGGGAGCGCTGGTTTGCGTAGCGTTCCCATGAGGCCTTTCCCCTGGTTTCGATGAAACGTGGCAGGGCTGTCATAGCTTCTAAACAAGGCAGTCTGCTTGAATGAGCCCCCAGGGAGGAAAGCTAAAGTTATTATCAGCATAACCTAGAGTTATTATCATCATCAGCAGTTTTTAACAATTCATCTCATTTTTGTGCGTAAATATGCATGTGGCAAGGCCTGAAAGTTGCCGGTGCCTGTGTAGAGGACAGATTGTGACTCCTGTAACAGTTTACACAGAGCTGCTGGCTTGGACTGGTGATTTTGGAGAGCCCCCTGGTTGGCTGGTGTACTTGGAGAGCTCCCTGATTGGTCGGTGGTTTGGAGAGCCTCCTTATTGTCGCCGTGGACCCAGAGGGGCGGCCATATTAGCTTGTTTCTCCCCCAGGCGGGAGACGGCAGAGTCAGCACGGATTAGACTCACTCTGTCACAGCTCGGCGCCAGCCCCATCATTCACCCATGGTGACATCTGTGAGCTTTCCCTCTCATGCAAAGAGTGCCTGTGAGCTCTGTGCCCTCACAGTGCAATAACCCTCTTCTGGGTGCTCAGAGGCCACTGGGGAATCTGTCCGCCTTCCACAGACCAAGTCGTATATCTAGAATACACCTGTACATGCGTTGTGCATACAGTACATAATATACACACATTACTTGAAGTCATGTTGTTTTTGACACTTTATTATATGGCCTTTATTCTCATTTCCGTTACATTACGTGACATAATAATGAAATCATGTACAGCAATCACACTTATTGTTTGGGTATTATTGGGCTTTCAAACTTGTAAATGGTTCAGCTGAGTGAAAAATAGCACCCTTTTAAGCACAGAATTTGGTGTGAGGCCCTTGTTTGTTTTCTGATTTATTTGGCAGTCTGTGCTAACAGTTCTGTTACAGGGTGTGGAAACATTACCAGATAAACAGTCTGGTACTGTTTTTTTTTTTTTTGGTACTTTGAGTAGATTTCCTCGGTTGCAGTTCTCTCATATGGCCAAAGACGTATAAGAGGATAACATCAGGGACCTGGCTTGTGTGTAGCTGCTGTGGTCAATGTTTAAGCTAAACATATTCTTAGAACATTCTGCATGCATTTGGAAACGAAGAAGAATGGAGAGATATCAGCTGAAGCTCTTAAGGCAATTTTAAGGCAGTGTTATTTTAAGAGAGCACATTTGTGTCCATTTTAAATTAAGTATATTTGACATGACTTCATTTGGTGCCTTGAGTGATTTTTCTGAAAAACATAAACACTGTAGATTGGATGGATGCTCCAGCCAGTTAACAAACAACCTCATTAGTTGCCCTCTTGGTGTACCGTCCAACCAGATGCCCTCCCTGGGTTTAATTTTCAAAAGGGTTCACAACATTTACATTTGATAAACATACATTAATATTTTTTCAAATAACAACCATTGGTGAATTTCGGTTCAGATAATTTTTTTGCTATGCCATTTCTGTTAGTTATTCTTTTTTGGATTAAACAATGTAAATAATTTTTAAAGGAAAAGGTTAAGTAATATTATCTGTACCCATTATATGATCGGAATGCTCTACTGACACATTGATCCTGGTAAACCTACCTGTTGCTCACAGGCCACAGGACACTCTACATTGGGGTGCATGTTCCTCTCGGAGGGAGGCGGTCACACAGAAGACACCGTCACCATGGACACAGACACAGGAAGAAGGACAGAGAGCTGGACTCCGGGGTCGACGATGGCCGTGAATCACCCACTTACAGTGAGAATCCGTCCTCTGAGCTCTGTGTTGAATTGCACCACACTGCTGAATATTATTTTGCATCTCTTCAAAAGCCCAGTAGAGCTGTTGAATATTGATGTGGATGTAGCCTGCTTAGAATGCACTGTGATTCATGCTTCCCGTTTCTCCTTGTGATCTGGCCCTCTTGTTCAGATATGTCTCTGAGGCTGGGTTGAATGAGATGGTGGCTTGCAGAATAGAGTCAAGTGTGTTTTAATAGCTCTATCATACTTGCTGTCTATGTCCCCTGTCCAGATTGTTCACATATCACAGTGCATATCACTGTGTAGTCCTGAAAGGATATTAACCTCTGTATTTAATCAATATTTGCCCATAACTTTGGCTTGTATGAGAGAATTAATTTTTTCCGCTCAGTTTGAGAATTTTATGATCGTTAAAATGAATGGAAAAAGTAACATTTACATAGCATCACTTCCACTTAAGTCAAAGTTGAGGACAAATGTTGAGTTCATCCAAAAGCCAGTGAGCCAATTTGATTCAGAGAAAAAAAAAACCCAATGATGTATTATGCCATAGGTTTTTGGCTGTAAGAATCACCGTCAGTGAATCGTTAACAGCATCAGTGCATTCCTGAGGGAGCCCCTGTGAAGGGCTTGTGGGAGTAGCCAGTGCTCAGTGTGTCATCTGATACGTGTGCGCCGTAGACACGCCCTCTCAGAGGGTGCAGTTCCTCCTGGGCACGGAGGATGACGACGAGGAGCACATCCCTCATGACCTCTTCACCGAGCTGGACGAGATCTGCCTGCACGAGGGCGAGGATGCCGAGTGGAGGGAGACCGCCAGGTAACGTGTTGCATGACTGTTCCTTAGCCAATTAAAAGGTCCCCTTACACAGCGATGTTGTTGCCCATAGCCTGAGGTTACATTTCCAGTTGTTACTATTTCAGTTCTCAGTTGCAGAGAAGGTCTTATTGTTTTGGCTTTTTATTAGTGATCTCATTGAATCCTTTGGATTGTTGTGTAACTATCAATCCTGTTTTGAAATTTTGATGTAAAGTAGGTAAAAACACACTTGACTCAAGGAATTGTATTACTTTATGTTATTTTTGTTCACTCTCACATTAATGGATGCAATATATTCATGTTCCTCAAGGTAATTGGTAGATAATGTTTGCGATTTTGTGTAAAATAAATCTAATGATATGATACAACACTATGAAGTGGTCGCCACAGCTTGGAGCCCTGGATGTGTGTTGCACTTTTAGAATCACTGAGGGACACAGTGTTGTAGCTGCCTGGAAGACTGGGTGTTATGTAAAGGATTATGTATACTGGCTAAATAAAGCACTATTAAAGCTAGCATGAGTAATGCATGGAGGTGGGAATCTAAACAGGATAGGTATGGAATTCGTTTAAACACAAATGTCAGGAGTAATCCACCTGATGCACTCTTCAACTATAGAACAGACTCACTGTAACATCCAGGGACTCCCATCACTATTATTATAGAACATCACACAGTGTGTATGTTTTCATGTAGTTCATGAAAGCAGTGAGTGAATCTCACCGGCCCTTGGGACCATGGCTGTTCCAGTTTCTGTAGTTAGGAAGGTTGATTTATAGGTGCATCTCCTGAACAGAGCACCAGGCTGTCATATCACCAGAATGACAGTGATTGAAATACTGAATGAGAGGCAGTGTCTATGGTATGACTCAGCTGGGGAGGAAGGGAGCTCTATGGAGATACCCTAACCTCAACCCCCTGACCTGGTTGGATGTTCATGAATTTCCTGCTTTACATTATTGTCATTTAGCAGTCGCTCTTATCCAGAGTGACTTGCATAGGTTACAGTTGTTGTTTTTTTGACATTTTATCCATTTATACAGCTGGGGTAATTATGGGTTAAGTTCTTAAGTAAAACAGCAGTGCCCCAGCAGTGTTTGTGTGGATCCCTGCTGTACCTCATGAAGACCCCCCAGCCCCCCCCCCCCCCCCCCCCCCACCTACCTGGTGAGCTGAGCAGAGGCGGCAGTGTAATATAGTAGTAAGGAGCGGGGCTTGTAACCGAAAGGCTGCCAGTTCGATTCCCCACTGGGGCACTGCTGCTGTACCCTTGGACAAGGTACTTAACCCACAACTGCCTCAGTAAATATCCAGCTGTAGAAATGGATAACATTGTAAAAAGAACTGTAACTGATGTAAGTCACTCTGGATAAGAGCATCTGCTAAATGCCAATAATGTAATGCAATATAATGTAATGTAATGTAATGTAGCGCCGCTCCGCTGTGTCGTGCAGGTGGCTGAAGTTCGAGGAGGACGTGGAGGACGGGGGCGAGCGCTGGAGCAAGCCCTACGTGGCCACGCTCTTCCTGCACAGCCTGTTCGAGCTGCGCAGCTGCATCCTCAACGGCAGCGTGCTGCTGGACATGAGGGCCAACTCGCTGGAGGAGGTGGCAGGTACGGACCCCCTGAACGCCCGGCTTTCAGGCCCAGAGACCCTCCTCTTCAAACCAGGAGCTGAATTTACCAAATTTGTGTGCGTCCTCAGGCCCTGATGGTACAGTGCATAAAAGGAGTCATCTGAGATGGCATTTTCAAGCTTGTAGACCCTCAAACACCAGGCTTTTATGCACAGAGACTCTCCTCTTCAAACCAGGAGCTGAATTTACCAAAAGCACCGAAATTTACCAAAATAAAAGTGTGCACATCCCCATGCCCTGATATTGTCACAGACCCCTGATGGACCCCTGAGGCTTTTATGCAGAGACTCTCCTCTCCAAACCAGGCACCAAATGTATGTTATTACATTTATTGTAATTTTTTGCAAATTTTTACAACAGTTCTACATAATTCATGATTTTGTCCATTTGTACAGGTGGATATTTACTGAGGCAATTGTGGGGAACCAGCAACCTTTTGATTACGAGCCCTGCTCCTTACCAGTACACCAGACTGCTGTTCCAATTACCAAATTTACCAAAATCAACAAAATTGACCAAAATTCAAGTGTGTAGATCCCCAAGGCCGGGATATTGTGTTACAGACCCCTGATGATACAGTTTGTGGACCTGCTAGTCATCTGAGCTGGCATTTTAGCATATGCCCTGGAAAACATAGTGCAGACATCGATAACTGAGCGTTGTCAGAAGTCATCTCGCTCATTCTGAAGTGGAAATCATTAGTGTTTTACAAAAATCAATCATTAATGCCCTCCTGTCCCCAGGCTGAGGTTTAAACTGTCATATGCCATCAGACTGAGCAAATGGATGTGCATTATAGAGTGGAATTCCAGGTGATTATATTTTGATGAAAAGATCATGCTAACAGACATTTGGTGATCAGCGGTTGTTTTTTTTTTTTTTTTTTTTAGACATCAGCTTATTTGGAGTTCCAGTTCAGTTGTCCTATATTCCGATTCTGCAGTACTTTGAAGTATTTCATTTTGAGATATTGCAGGACTCTCCTAGCAAAGGCATGCACCTTCTCTGTATTTCATTAATTTTGAAGTTTTCGTGATTGCTGGAATACTTATAAATAGCATAAAATCTGTTCCTAAATGATTTTTCAAAATTCATTAAATTTTGTATATACCTTCCATGTGATGTGTGGGTATAAGCTGTGTATCTTTTGGTATATCTGTCTGTCTCTCAGTCTATCTGTGTGTGTGTCTACCTCTGTCTGTCTGTCTGTCTGTCTCTCCATCTGCTGTATTCACATGTACCAGAATCTGACATCTTTAAAACACTCTGTTCTCTTCAGACATGATTATGGACCAGCAGGAAGGGGCGGCCCAGCTCAGTGCGGATGTGCGTAAAAAGGTCCGGGACGCCCTTCTCAAGCACCATCACCACCAGAACCAGAAGAAGCTGGCCAACCGGATCCCCATCGTCCGCTCCTTCGCCGACATCGGCAAGAAGCAGTCGGAGCCACACTCCATGGACAAGAATGGTGAGTCTCACTGGCGGTCTCAGGCCTCAATCTGTGCCACATCTGCTGCTGTGTGCAGTAATGATCCATTGGCCATCCGGCATCCATGATGCCGACTCTTAGGAGAATCTTCCCTGCTGTTTGGATTGTTCAAAGACACTGAAGTGCTGAACTATGACAGAAGCTTGCAAAAGAAATATCGATAACTCTTGTCCTGAGCTTTTGTTTGATTTTCTGTAATGCCATTAAAATAATTATTGGCTTATTAGAGCACAGGAAATTTGGATCAAGCAGATTGGTATTTATGACATTTGTAAATGTTGTACGTGTATAATGGCTGACTTTCTGTCATACTGGTCTTTTATTTCACTGATCATGTATGAAATGCAAGGCCTCCAGGGTACAGTCGGGGGGAGCTGGGATCGCAGCAAATGCAGCCTCAGGGGGTATCTGAGTCAACGCTGTGTTCTGAAAAGGCTACAGTTGCAAAATATAGTCAAAAACCTCTGCCTTAAATTACATATTGATCCCAGCAATGTTTACATTTGGAGATTATTTTTCTTTTTCTACATTGTTTCTTGGTAATATTTTTTGTAGACTCTTGGAAGCATGTATTTGTGTGTGTGTGCCAAACCTCTCTCCGCTCACGCGAACACTCAGTGTTTAGCGTTTCTGCACGGAGGTGTGATTCATTGTCCACCACAGTGTCCATTTCTGACCTTCTTTTCAGTATGCCACTCTCTGTCTCTTCTTCTCTCTCCTCTCCTACGTGTTGTGCGAGCGTGTGTGTCATGTGCGCGTACGTGTGTGCGTGCGTGAGTGCGTGTGGGCGCGTGTGTCTCTGGCATCTGGCATCTGTGTGTCAGCCCCCGGGGGGGTCTTTTAGGACTGCTGAGGTGTAGGAGTGACGGGCAGGTTGGGTCCCGCACTGCCGGCCTCTCTGTTTCCTGCTGTGTGTGCCGCTTCCACCTCACCACCCGCCCTCATCACCTCCCCACCCAAACCACAGCACAGACCTCCGACAAACTGTCTTAACCTCCAGCAGGCAGTGATTCTGTCCCACCCACGGACAGCGAAGAGGAGCCGGGACCCAGGAAACCTAAACCTTGACAGACTTTCTCTCCCATCACCTCCTAAGCAATAACGTGTGAAGGTGGTATTCTTGATTCTGCACTTCTTTTCTGTCAGTTGCGAGGGATGGAGTGGTGTGTTAACACTGAGGTCATTTTGCAGAGTATTGGCGGTTAGGAGTCCTAATGAGAGGAGTGTATGTCAGTGTCCAATTTGGCAGCAGTGTAGCATAATGGTTAAGAAGCAGGACTCATAACCAAAAGGTTTCCAGTTTGATTCCCACTGGGACACTGCTGCTGTACCCTTGGGCAATGTACATAACCCACATTTTCCTCAGTAAATATTCAGCTGTATAAATTGATAACATTGTAAAAAAAAAAAAAAACTGTAACTGATATGTCGCTCTGGATAGGAGCGTCTGCTAAATGCCTGTAATATAATATAAAGTAGAAGACACAGTGGCAGGAGTTGGCTCTAACCATATAACAAGAGGATCCTGTGATTTCACTGCAGGGCAAAGGAATAGAAGAGAATCTGTGGGAAGACAGGACTTGTTCATTTACATTTGTGTCAGTGTGAAAAACTCAGCAAAAGACAGTGTATAGCCAGGGCTCAGCAGTCTAGGGATATTGCAGTAGTAAGTAGAAGGAATGACCATGTGCAATATGAATTTAAAGAAGGTCAATTAATATATGATTTTGTTAGAAGGATTTCACAAAAGATGGTCTCGAAATCAGATTTAGATCTTACAGAATGCTGTTAATTGAAAGTTGTATGTAGCAATGTAGTAATTCTACGGTCTTCCTTACGTAATTAGCAGTAGACTTGGTGTTCTGGAATTGGTCATTTATGTAAAAGCTCAGTTACCTTTCGTGGGAATCGTGTTTAAGCAAGCCTGCCTGCATATAGTTCACCTGGTGATTTTAACATGTGAAGAACACCATAAACCCCTTTAGTAAACTGCATTGTGTCATGATTAGTTGCAAATATTTGGGCCGTAGTTACATTATTTCTGGTGGCTTGCTAATGTAAGCAGCACACTTAACAAACAACAAGAGAGAAGAATGTATTGATTTTATATGGACTCCAAATGCTTTATCTAAAGGGTTTATCAATTTGGTGTCTCTTCAGTTATAGCTACCTGTAGTTGAAATTGCTGCTAAATTACAGCTCTGTCACTGATTTCTAATGGCTTTGTGGGTATGACAAAACCTTGCTCGCATGCTTTTTATCTGGATAGTCCTCATGGTCTTTAGTGAATTCAGCTTTCACTTGCTGGTGCACAGATCAAACACTGAAATTAGCTCTTGCCCACTCAGGTCCTGATCACTATAGCCTGGAATCTAGCCTGATCACTCTGCCAGCTGTGGACTAATTTCATGTTTGCATCAATCCATTTAAGAATATGATGGAATCAGTGCTGGAATCATAACGGGCAATGTATAAAACACCCTGCCATCTCACTCAGACCTTTCATACGTTAGCCGCTGTGCATTATAGCCAGCCACTCACCATGTTTGCAGGCCGCCGCTGTGATCTTCACCGAATGTAGAGATGTTGCCAATCTTGAATGTGCCACATCTGGAACTGGTCCATTTTTCAGTAAATGCCGTGTGCTGCAAAGGCTGTGTATTCTGACACTGATCGTGGCGCTAACTTGAAACATAATATCAGTTATAATGAAGAACAGAAGCTGTGGTTTATTCAGATTGGCAGCCTAAGGAAGCACCTGTCATAGCTTTGATTCCGCTCTAATGCTGGGGTCCGAGAGGGTGACCGTGACAGTTCTTTCCTGTTTGAACCAGGTCAGATGGTCTCTCCTCAGTCCCAGCCTTGCAACACTGAGGGCAAGGACAACGTGAGCCGGGAGAACAGCGCTGTGGACTTCAGCAAAGTAAGGCTCATTCGGCTCTCTCTGCGCTGTAGGCTCACGCTCTAATGAACCACGCTGTGAATGAACATGAATCAACCAACGTCCGCTGTCGGAGCACAGGGATTGGCCGTCACTTGTCACAGAGGCATGGACAAGACCAACAGCAGTCCTAATGGCAGGGATAACAGATAATTCACCATTTTCTGTTGTTCACATTTTTTAAAGATGGTGGACTGACACAAGCACTGTATGCAGTGCAGGGCAGAGGCGAACGGCACATAACGAATGGTATTTATTCCGCAAGAATAATCTGGATTATCTTTCGGGATTATATTTACTGCAAGGCTTGTGGTTCATACCGCGGCATTGTTGTTTCACACAAGCATCTTAAATATACTAGAATTTGAGATGGTGCCAAAATGGTGCAGTTTTTTTTTTTTTTCCGCATGAAGGTCTTAAGTACAGTAAGATGCGAGTTTTGTCATATGAATTAATTTACTAAAGAATTAGTCACAGGTTAAAATGTGTCCTTGATGTTCATTTATGCAGTAATTTGTATTTGTGAGCAGTTGTGGGATTTCCCAGTTTATCAAAGCTAAAGATCAGCTTATAAATGTCACACAGCTGTCTTTGTCAACATGACACATCATACAAAAACTGCTTCATTTTGTGTCCTTTTAACAAAGAATTGTACTTTTTGGGAACCAAAATGAAATGCATGCATAATTTACATGCATCATTTTCCTGATGGCCCTTTGGTGTGATGGCAAATGATGGTTAAGTGCACCTTGTTACATCCTGTTATATGGTCCATTCCTGTGTGTTTGGCTTTGAAAGTCTCTTCATCAAACTAGCAATGACTGAGTCATTAAGGCCAGTTAAATGTGGTTTTGACAGCAATGGCTGGCGGCTTGGTTGTCTCCTGGAGGAAATCAATTAAGACAGCATCTTGGGAAGAGTAACATTAACATTCATGACACGCTCTGTCACCATCGGCGGGTGGCTTCCGTGCAGGGAATGTTAGGGGACCGTAAAATATGTTTGTGTATGTGTTTGTGTTTGCATGTGTGTGTGTGTGCGCGTGTGAGTCTACGTGTGTGTGTATGTGTGTATATGTGCGTGCGTGAGTGTGTGGCTGTGCATATGCGCTTTGCTGTAGGGTTTTGCAGTCCATCCCAGATATGGAAAGGATAATGCAATGTATCCGTTTTGCTGCTCTCCCATTTTCTCATTCAGATTCAAACAATGTGAAGCATGACAATGGCTTCACCCAACTCCAGCCTGAGTGTAGCGTCTAATGGTCGCATGATGTTCACCCTTTATCCAGCACTAAAAATAATCCTTATTCTGTTGCTGGATGCATTTGTCTGTAATTACACCCTGTCTCATAATCCTCATTCTGTGCTTGTAGCATTTTTCCAATGACATTTTATTTGAACTGCCTAATGTGGCATTAATCTTTCTGTAAAAAAAAAAAACAACAAAAAAAAAACACTCAGAATGATTCATATCTTCTGAAATCCATAGAAAAAAAGGTCTTATTTTTAGAGTGGTTGAATAAAGTCTGTTTTAAGGCCAGGGCTGTAACGCTATGACAACTTAAAATGAAAAGAATTTTGTTATAATTCAGCTGATATGTTTTTAAAACAAACACTAAACACTAAACATTCATAAACAATATAAACACCTGTAATAAGTATTGTCTGAAGCATTTGATTTGTCTGTGGAACAGCTGTGAAGTCTGGCACCTGGGTCTCAGTTAGTGTTTAACAGGTGAATGTTTTGCAGTGCTTTACAATGGTAAGTATAGGTAGGTAGGTAGGTAGAACAGGTAGTTATAGACAGGTGATGGTTATAGGTAGCTGAAGAACAGAGCTAAAGGTTATGGAGTATATTCATTCTGGATCTGGACTTCACCATCAGCAGTGCTGTGAATCTTTGCTATGCGTTTTCACCCGGTATACTTTCAAGTCTGTGAACATGCACTACAATTTGGAGACACAAGGCTATGTTATTCCAAGGCACAGTCAGAATAGAATTGTGTCATCATTCTGTTGTAGAGGGGTGTTTCAGAAAGAAAAGGTAATTGTGAAGCTTGATTAAGACGTTAGTGTCTTTTTACTTAAACAGTCAATAGTGCGGTAATTACTTGCATCTCCATGTCGTTGTTTGATTCTTCTGTTAATGTAAGGCAGTTATCAATATCATTTTCAGGCCTGCTTGAATAAAGAGACTAAAATGAAAATTTTTTAAAAAAATCAACACTTCTGAAGGTTATGACTTGTGTATTCATGTGCATAGGCTTATGTATATTCTATTCATTCCCATATAACTTAATGACATGGGTATCCAAAAGACAAATCGGCAAAATAGCTGTTCCATTAAAACTGGACGAGGAAATGTTATGCATTGCACCACGTATTCTTTTATGTGTTAGATGACACCCAATTGTACAGTATGCAAATAAGGAAAATTTGTTTGGGACCATACAGTTCCTGCTACACCATTGCACATTACTCTGTTGAAAAGCAGTAAAAACGGTAAAGGGGACAGGTACAATAAGCCTCTCATACAATAATAAAGGGGTGTTTGTGACTTTACTGGTATTTTTGTCCACTAGTGCCTCTAGTGGTGAAACGTCTTCACAGCTGGTGCAGCTTGCTCACTGCAGTCCGAATGAGATGTGAGGTAGTGTGTGACAATGTATTGTGTCGAAAGTGATGGTGGATTTAGGATTGGTCAGGCCTAGGCTACAGTTATGCCTCCTCTGTTTGCAATAAATCCCAGCAATTAAAATTGATACAATGCAGCACCATGTAAAACAGTAGTAGATCGTCATGTATAGAAAAGCAACATTTTTGTCAATATTATGTAAGTCATAATGATATTCTGATACATATGATTGTATAAAATGCATGATGTATAAAGTAATATAACATTCCAGTTTCTCTAAATAAAAGTGTGCTGTCTCTGCTGGTGGATTGTAATGCTTGATTCATTCACAAACTCAGGGTACACCTAACCTGAACAGGATGAGGGACTTCCAGCACAACTCTTGAGCGTGTCACATTTTAAGATCCAGAGCCTTTTACTGATTTCTGGAGAGATTTAGAATTTTCTGAATTTGCCGTCATCCAGACGACTTCCACTGATTCAACGTATAAGCGGGGCCGCTGATATTGTGACTCACTCCTGCAGATAGACCTCCACTTCATGAAGAAGATTCCCCCTGGCGCAGAGGCGTCCAACATCCTGGTGGGGGAGCTGGAGTTCCTGGACCGACCCATTGTGGCGTTTGTGCGTCTGGCCCCTGCAGTCCTGCTGAATGGCCTGACAGAGGTTCCCATCACCACTAGGTGAGCGCTTCCATGCCAAACCGACAGATAGTTAGGGTAGTACATTTCTCAGGCCAGACTAGGTGGTGCTTTTTCATTTTGGCCTGTGATGTGATATTGGTTAAATGTTGGGCCACTGCTTACCTGTGATGTAATGACCTTCCTAAACCACCATCTGTTCACAGTGGCTAAGTCTAACCCTCTTCTGTCTTCCTAACCCTGGTGCAGAGGTGTGTGTCTCTGACATGGTAATAACCAGTCATGCACCACTGAGAAATAAGGAGGTAGTGGGGAAGGCTAAACATCATTAGCACAACACCTCTCCGGATGGAGTCATTTGGACACATTTGGCTTGTGTGAGCACCCCTTAACCCTTTACACACAGGGTACACTCATCCCACAGTCCCTGTACCCACCAGGAGAGCTCCTCCAGGTGCACTCAAATAAATTGCATTGTTTCCTGTTGGTGGGTTTCACTCTACATGTGGCAGAACGGCCTGATATCATCTACTGAAGTAGACGTAGAAGTCTTCATAGGTGTCATGGTTCATAGATAATTGATTCTTTGCTCTGTTCTCTGTTAGGTTCTTGTTCGTCCTGCTGGGGCCTCTGGGGAAAGGTCCGCAGTACCACGAAATCGGCCGATCAATCGCAACTCTGATGACAGACGAGGTAAGCACACCTCTCCCTCCAAAGCGCAGTTTTCAGCCACTCTGGTGGGTAGTGAAGCTCGTTCAGGGAAGAGTGGATTCATTCTGAGGGGCACTGTTGCAAATCAGTGAGGCACACCTTGCAGCTGAACTCCAGTCAGAGTGTCACGCACAGTCTGGGTACATTTAGTAGCACGTGCAGGATGAGGCATTACATTACATTACATTAGTGTAAGTTAGCAGAAGCTCTTATCCAGAGTGACTTACATAGGTTAGATTTTTGCTTGTTATCCATTTATGGAGCTGGATATTTCCTGAGATAATTCTGGGTTAAGTACCTTGCCCAAGGGTACAGCAGCAGTGCCTCAGCAGGGAATCAAACCGGCAACCTTTTGGTTACAAGACGTGCTCCTTACCACTATACTACACTGCCACCCCAGAGGCATGTCACAGCCCAGGAAAGAAGAAGTGGATTGTAAATTGACACTGAATGCAGCCAAATTCAGTCACATGCTGCAGCCACATGATGTTTGCTTGAGTTTCAATTCAAATCTCTCCCATAATGAGCAGCGCAGTGATAATTATGATCACACCTCATCTGCACGATCTCACAAATCTCACCTTACAAGAGTGCCAGGGTGACACAGCAAGGAGGTGGATAGGTGGGAAACTGTGTACTGGTGTCTCGTGTTATACTGAGACTAATTGACAATAATATTGTACTCTCGCTCTTGGGCTGTTGGAAGGGTTCTCAGACCTGTCCTTAGGATTGTTAATAGTCTTTCGCATGTGGGAGAAATAACACAGCAGGGGACTCCTCTGATTGGTCCTCCCAGGTGTTCCACGACGTCGCTTACAAAGCCAAAGACCGTAACGATCTGGTGGCGGGCATTGACGAGTTCCTCGACCAAGTGACAGTCTTGCCCCCAGGAGAGTGGGACCCGTCCATCAGGATAGAGCCGCCGAAAAGCGTTCCCTCACAGGTGAGAGTGCCTTCCACAGAGAGCTTTTATTGTGCATTGATAACTGAGGGCTGACACAGTGCTTTAGTGGTGGAATTACTCTCCACATCTTCTGCTTATTACTATCATTAACCTTTATTTAACCAGGATGTCTCTTGAGTCTAGGAACCTCCTTTTCAAGAGATACCTGGCAAGAAAGTCAGCAGGGAAAGTGCATTCCATTTCGATGTGTACACAAGACAGATGGCATACAAAAACAGAAAAAAGAAAAATACAGATGATACACAAAAACAGAATAATACAATAAACATTAGTTACCTCTCAATGTGCTATTAATGTTAATAATGTTAAAAACAATTACAGGTATCTACAATATTTTTGTTAAGATCTTAAATTCTGAGAATGATCTTAAATTCTGACAGTATATTAAATTCTGACTTGTCATTGCATTCCTTCCTGCCTGGGAGTTTATATCCCAAAGATCTGAACATCCACCCTGTGAAAAGCAAACCCGTGATTTTTCTGCAGTGCTAGTCTGATATTTACTGTGTAGCCCAGCCCTGCCTCTGACTCTCTGCTGGGAGGTGTTCAGGGAGAACAGAGGCAGAACTGACAGCCTGTTGCTCTTTGGGAAACAGGAGAAGCGGAAGATTCCCGCGGTGCCGAACGGTACGGCCGAGGTGAACGAGCACGGGGGCCACGGGGGGCCAGAGCTGCAGCGTACAGGGAGGTGGGTGTCTGCTGGAACAGGGGGTACATCTCTGGGGAGGGGGTGAGTGGGGGAAGAGGGGGTACATCTCTGGGGAGGGGGTGAGTTGGGGAGGAGGAGGTACTTCCTTATGGAGACTGGAGGGTGGTTGAAGAGGGGTACATCTTTGGGGAAGTGAGGGTGTGGTGGAAGAGGGGTACATCTCTAGGGGATGGGGGGGGCGGTACATCCTTATGGAGACTGGAGGGTGGTTGAATGGGGGTACATCTCTTGAAGAGGTGGGGGTGTGCTGGAAGAGGGGGTACATCTGTGGGGGAGTGGGGGTGTGAGGGAAGACAGATTATGTCCCTAGGGAGTTGGAGATGGGAGTGTGGTTGAATGGGGGTACATCTGTGGGGAGGTGGGGGTGTGCTGGAAGAGGAGGTGGGTGTGTGGGGCAAGAGGAGGTGCCCTTGGTAGAGGTGTCTGTATGGGGTCTGCTAATGCAGTGCAGCCCTTGGGCCTCCATGCAATTGTTCCCTCTTATGTAGCTTGTCGGCCTGTATTGTAAAATTCGTTCCAAATTACAGTAATTGATCTTGTAAGTTGCAATAACATGTAATGCTTTTATTCCATTATTGATTTTGCTCAGGTATCGCAATAGCTTAAAGCGGCGTAAAAGGTCAAATCAGAATCCAAGGCTTTTTTATGTCATATTCCATCATTTCAAACCTGGTTTGCAGCAGGTGTCCCTCCGCTTTAACGCACAGAGGGAGACTGAATCGGCCTCGGGGCTGTTCTGGTGGAGATCGTTCGGAGCAGGCCGGATTAATGATGATGATTCACCGAGACCTCTGCCTCCTGCTGCTCCCTTTCCCAGGCTCTTCGGCGGGCTGATCCTGGACATCAAGCGCAAAGTGCCGCACTACCTGTCTGACTACACAGACGCCATCAGCCTGCAGTGCTTGGCCTCTTTCCTCTTCCTCTACTGTGCTTGCATGTCGCCCGTCATCACCTTCGGGGGTCTGCTAGGGGAGGCTACGGACGGACGCATAGTAAGACAGCCCTCAATTTTCTGCCTGTCGTTAGCAATTTACGTGACGTGGTTTAAGTTCCTTCAATAAGCTAAAGCTTGATTGCTCCTGCAGATGTTTAGAACGGGCCTGAAGCTTATACCTGCTCAGTATTTTTGAGTGAGGATTGTGCTTGAATAATGAGTATTATGACGTTTGGAATATTCATAGGAAATCTAAACAAGTTAATGAGGTAGCAGTGTAACACAGTGGTAAGGAGCAGGGCTCGCAATCGAACAGTCACTGGTTCAGTTTCCCGCTGGGGCACTGCTGCTTGTACCCTTGGGCAAGGTACTTAACCCAAAATTGCCTCAGTAAATATCCAGTTGTGTAAATGGATAATGTGTAAAAATTGTAACCTGTGTAAATCATTCAGGATAAGAGGGTCTGATAAATGACAATGATGTAATGAAATTTTTATTATGATTGCTGTAGAGATAGTGATTGGCCTTTGGTGTTGACTGTCATCCTTGATGAATGTTTAATTTCGGGTGTCCTCTCCTTCTCTCTTCTCTTGTAGAGTGCTATTGAGTCCCTTTTTGGAGCCTCGATGACAGGAATAGCCTATTCCCTTTTTGCCGGCCAGCCTCTCACAATATTGGGCAGCACAGGACCTGTGCTGGTGTTTGAGAAGATATTGTTCAAATTCTGCAAGTACGTTTTTGTCATTGTAAGGAGTTGCTAGGGAGTGATGGTTAAGGAGCTTGGCTCGTAAGTGGAGGGTTGCAAGTTTGATTCTTTGGTGGGACATTGCCATCATATTGCCATGAAATAGGTATACAGGTATATGGTGAATCACCTCTGTAAATATGAAGTTTTATGCAGTATATTCACATGCATGCAAGGGTATCAGCATGTTACTGTTTGACACGCTCATGCATTAATTTCTAGGAGGCAACTAGTGTCACTTATGTGTTGTTGAAAACATTAATATAATGCCTTCACTTCAATTAAACATGGCTGATGTGACAGTAACTGGATTTATCAGTGCTCAGTAATTGATAGGAAATATGTCAATATATCATTGTGCTGATGAAACTCCAAGACCCAGCATGCTTTGGTTCGATTCTGACAGATTGTATTCATTTACACTATGTGTCTATGGTTTCATGGACTTTTATCTCTACCAGCTAGCTTGTATCTTGTCTGGCCAACTATTGAAACTTGGTCATGCTGCACTTCTAATATTGACTCCTTATGGTTTTTTTGCTTGTGTTGTTCTCTGCCTCACTTGTAAGTCGCTTTAGATAAAAGTATTGGCCAAATGAATAAATGTAAGTGTCAATGTAAATGCCCCTACCACAGCGTTTTCTCTCTTTACCACAGGGAGAATGGGTTGTCCTATCTGTCATTACGGGCGTGTATTGGGCTGTGGACGGCTACTCTCTGTCTGGTGCTGGTGGCCACGGATGCCAGCTCACTGGTCTGCTACATCACCCGCTTCACCGAGGAGGCCTTCGCCTCCCTCATCTGCATCATTTTCATCTACGAGGCCTTGGAGAAGCTGATCCACCTGGGAGAGACGTACCCCATCAACATGCACAACAACCTGGAGAAGCTCACCCAGTACTCGTGAGTATACTGAGGGGCGGCAGTGTGGCGTAGTGGCAAGGAGCAGGGCTCTTAACCAAAAGGTTGCTGGTTCGATTCCCTGCTGGGGCACTGCTGCTGTACCCTTGGGCAAGGCATTTAAACCACAATTTCCTCAGTAAATATCCAGCTGTATAAATGGAAAACGCATAAAAAAATAACCTATGTGAGTCGCTCTGGATAAGAGCTTCTGTTAAATGACAGTAACGTAATGTAATTTGCACAGGCTGCCCTCCCTCAAAGACATGCTAATTTTCTGAAGATTGCCATCAACATTGTGAAGAATGCATATGGTTTATAATACCACGCTCAAAAATACCCTAATCTGACCCGTGCTTACAATTTATTCCACGTACTCCCAGCCAACACACCGAATAATCCTCCATTCAACAGTTCGTAAAAATATGTACTGCTGTTTTTGTGTGGGTCTTATAGTGACAGAATAAATTACCTGCCAACCTCAGAACTATGCAGTTTGCTGCATTTATTATCTCCTACATTTTACCGTCTGAGAGGGTGCCTCTGTTTCTCTCCGATTTACTGCCTTCCGTTTACTTTTCTCCTGAGTCTTTCTAATAGCACACAATATTCTTTCCTTGATTATAACCATATTTTTTCCTGAGTATGTATTGTTCACTGGCTTGTTCTGAAGCCGATATGTAGTGAATAACATTAACAATATGATATTCATTATTGTAATTATCTCATGCATTGTACATTCCCCTGGATAAAGATGTCTTTTAATGATAATAGTAATGACTACTACTTCTGTTAGGACTACTACTAATTTTATTACTGCTACCATTAATAATAGCAACAATAACCACCATCATTATAGTATTAATCCATTTTCACCAGTAAGCCATTGAAATGAATCAGTATGACATTGGACGGAGCTCGTGCTAGAATAGGAAAATGATTACAACAGGCTGATGACATTTAATTCAAATCTGATGAGATTCAAGGAGCCGGAGAACGTGGCCGAAGCTCTGAAAGAGGCATCATTTTGTTCTTGTTTTGGTTGAATAAGGCAGCACACTCCTCCGCTCTTCTCTTCTCCTGTTGGTGATGTCATCGGTCAGGTGACCCAGGTGTGTCTCTGCCTCCCGCAGGTGTGTCTGCGTGCAACCCCCGGAACCCAGCAACACCACCCTGAGGTACTGGGAGGAGAAAAACATCACCTCCTCCGAGATCCTCTGGGAGACCCTGGAGGTCAAGGCAAGGGAATGCTCTGTTTCTGCACCAGGAACACAAAGCACAGCTTTCACATAGCAGACAGAGGGGTGATTACCCTGTTCATAAGAACAATGCAGCCTGTGACTCAGTGCTATTTAGAAATGACGGGGTGCTGAGGCTGAATGTGAGGGAGAACTTTTCGTGCTGTGATTTATTTGTCCCGGAGGTGCTTGCCAGGAACAGTTGAATACTTGGAGGCTCTGTTTCTGTGTGAAGTCTGAGTTCTGTCTCTGAGCCCCGTGGAGCTGATGGAGCTGAACCAGGCAGAGTGATTAAGGACATGTGGGCTGGATTACAAAGGATCAGCAATTCAAAATCACCATTAAATTTTTATGTATGCCATTTGATTTTGTCTGGACTGGTATGCCCTCAGTAATAACAGTGCATGGCCCTGGAAGCTCTGTCATTGAATGCAGATTTCCCTGTCTTTGTGACAACATGCAGCCTCCAGAGGTTAAACAGCAAGTTTGTATATCCAGAAATGTGAAGAACTGTTTTATGCTTATTAATATCTTGTGATTGCAGTATATTTTACATTACTGTCAGTGCTGTGATGCTGTTCCGAAAAGTGGGGAAAATACATTTTTCTGTATTTGTATTGCTACATACACAAACAGTGAATGAACAGCAGTGTGGTGGTGTGGCAGTGAGCTGGGCTTGTAACCATCCGAAAGATTGCTGGTTTGACTCCCCACTGGGACAGGGCCATTGTACCCTTAGACATGGTGCTTAACCCAAAATTTCCTCCGTAAATATCCAGCTGTATAAATAGACAATATGTAAAATTGTAACCCATGTAAATTGCTCTGGATAAGAGCATCTGCTAAATGACAGTAATTTTATGTAATGTAATATATGACCCAGAGAACAAAGCTTTAAAAAAGTCCAAAATCTTTTAGTCACATTTAAAGAGCAGATGCCAGTCATCCTGCAAGTGTGAGTGAGTGCTTATAGATTGGGGTATAGCAGACTGTGAGGTCTTTCTTGTCCTACTGCTTCAGGAATGCATCCAGAATCGAGGGGAGTTTGTAGGTAGTGCCTGTGGGCCTCACGGCCCCTACATCCCTGATGTCCTCTTCTGGTCCGTCGTTCTCTTCTTCTCCACCGTCGCCATGTCATCCTTCCTGAAGGACTTTAAAACCAGCCGGTACTTCCCTACCAAGGCATGTCACAGCTTTCCTCTCATTCGGTGTGTGTGTGTGTGTGTGTGCGCGTGCGTGTGTGTGTGTGTGTGAGTGAGAGAGAGAGACCGTATTCGTATCAGGTCTAAAACAGAGACACAGTTCCCGTTGCATAGTGAGATAGTGCCCTCTTCTGGTTGTTTGTGGTGATGTTTGAAAAGGATTCTGAAAGGGGAGGGAAAGGGTCATGCAATCCCTCCAGCACACGGGATTGAAATTTGTTTTATAATCTTGTAGCAGAATGTAATCATTTTAGACATAGAGGGAGGGAGGGGGAGTGATTGAAGATTACAGGTTTGCGCAGGTGTGCAGGACTGACTGACTAATATTCCCATCAGGTGAGGGCTATCATCAGTGACTTTGCTGTGTTCATCACTATCTTAACCATGGTCCTCACTGACTACGCCATAGGGATCCCGTCCCCAAAACTTCAGGTGCCCAACGAGTTTAAGGTGAGCTATACCACATGATCATATAATCTCAGATTGTGTTAGATGATCATACATAAACTGGATATTGTTGAACGCAGGGCATATTTTTTGATTTGTGTCTAAATCTAAAATGGCTGAGGTAGACAGTGAGAGTTACAGTTCTTGACCGTGTTTTACTGGAAATAACCGCTGACCACTCGTAGCCAACCAGAGATGACCGTGGCTGGCTGGTTAACCCCATTGGCCCGAACCCGTGGTGGACCACCATCGTGACGGTCATCCCTGCCCTGCTCTGCACCATCCTCATCTTCATGGACCAGCAGATCACGGCCGTCATCATAAACAGGAAGGAACATAAACTAAAGGTACTGATGTACAGCGGACATAGTGATAAGGAGCAGGATTCGTAACCGAAAGGTTGCTGGTTCAATTCCCCACCAAGGCGCTGCTGCTGTACCCTTGGGCAATGTACTTAACCCAAAATTGCCTCAGTAAATATGCAGCTGTATGAATAGATAACATCTTAAAAAAAACTAACCTGTGGAATCCGCTCTGGATAAGAGCACTTGCTAAATGTCAATAATGTTATTGTAAGTGCACACAGTGGTATAAGCATAATGTTTGAAGTGCGTGATGTGACGCCGTATGCTCTGTCTGTCCACAGAAAGGCTGTGGGTACCACCTGGACCTGCTGATGGTGGGGGTGATGCTGGGCGTGTGCTCGGTGATGGGGCTGCCCTGGTTCGTGGCCGCCACCGTGCTCTCCATCTCCCACGTCAACAGCCTGAAGCTGGAGTCAGAGTGCTCGGCCCCCGGAGAGCAGCCCAAATTCCTGGGCATCCGGGAGCAGAGGTTCACCGGCCTGATGATCTTCCTTCTCATGGGCTGCTCCGTCTTCATGACCTCCGTGCTCAAGGTCAGAGGCCCTGGGTATCGAACCAGCAAAACTCGCAGTGAAACGTATTGGTCTATGTTCATGACCTCCATGCTCAAGGTCAGAGGCCCTGGGCATTGAACCAGTGAAACTCACAGTGAAATATGTTGGTCTGTGTTCACGACCCCCATGCTTAAGTTCAGAGCCCCAGGCTTCAGCCTGGTGAAGCTCACAGTAAAACCTACTGATCTGTGTTGATGAACCTCATGCTTAAATTCTGAGGCCTGGACTTTGACCCAGTAAAGCGAACAGTGAACCATATTGGTTTATGTTAATGACCCCCATGCTTAATTTCAGAATTCTGGGCATTGAATTTTTATATGACAAGTTGCAATGTTTACCAGTGCACTCTAGGACTTGCAGTGCATGTTAATGACTAGGATCTTGCAGAAGATCTTCTTTTCAGTATCCTAGAACACAGTTAGTAATATTTTTAGTGATATTGGAGTAAAAGAGTCATTAATGTCAATAATGCTTTGGATATTTACGAATGTAGAAAACTGGGCCTTAGTCAGCCAGCAAAGTCTTTTTTTGTCTCACTCCAAAAATGAGCGAAGCGCAAAAATAGGTTCCCTATCTAACTGTGAAAGTTAGAAGGCCAGTCTGGAAATGGAATGTCCGGGGGTTTCCTCCAATGTAAATTAAAAAGTCAACTGTTTGATATAACCCCTGTAATGATTCCTAGCTCACACCATTGGAGTGCATAGTGTTCCAGGAAGAGCTGGCTCTCTGTGCTTATTTTTTTCACAAAAAGCAGATTTTTTTTTGGTTTCATTTCAAATGACCAGTTTTGTTGAAGAATAAATAAGACCAATGTGAATAAGCTGTGTGTGAGTGAAGCCCCGTCTGCTGTTTTCCAGTTCATTCCCATGCCTGTGCTCTATGGAGTTTTCCTGTACATGGGGGCGTCATCGTTGAGGGGCATACAGGTAAAAGGAACCAATGCTAACTGAACGCTGTTTCATTTGTTTGGGATGGCTCTTTCCACCAGTCATTGGACCACAATGCCCTATGTGTTTGCTTCCAGTTCTTTGACCGCCTCAAACTTTTCGGCATGCCGGCCAAGCACCAGCCCGACTTCATCTACCTGCGCCACGTCCCGCTGAGGAAGGTCCACCTCTTCACCATCATCCAGCTCAGCTGCCTGGTCCTGCTGTGGGTCATCAAGACCTCCAGGGCGGCCATCGTCTTTCCCATGATGGTACGCCACCTGCTGGCTTCACATAGTCCCTTTGGTCCAGCAAACACAGTTGACAGAAGGCAATGGAGTTTATGCATAAAATCTTTCCATCTTAATTATTTCCTATTAAATTAACAAGCAGGAATTAATTAAAAATGTAAAAATGTATAAATGTATTTCTCTGTTCTTGTCATGGGCAGAAGGGAAATTGATTTTGCAGAACCAACAATGATCACTGGTGGTATCTGTGTTTCCATCACACACATAGTGTCATGATAATGTAAGGGACCTGCTTTTTAAAGTAGCGCAGTTTTAGAGTCTTCTTAGTCTGAGGCTTCTAAACATGGAGCTACATAATGGCACTCTAACGTGTAACGTTACATAAATGACAGAGGATCGAACTCTTCTAGACTGGTATGTGCTTGTGTCACTGTCCCTCGCTCAGGTGTTGGCCCTGGTGTTTATTCGGAAGCTTCTGGATTTCCTCTTCACAAAGAGAGAGCTGAGCTGGCTTGATGATCTGATGCCAGAGAGTAAGAAGAAGAAGCTGGAGGATGCTGAGAAGGAGGTATTGCTGCTGCAAGCTACTGCAACAAGTGATTTAAGTCTGGGTGGCAGTGTAGCATAGCGGTAAGGAGCAGGGCTCGTAACTGAAAGGTTGCTGATTCGATTCCCCGCTGAGACACTGCTGCTGTACCCTTGGGCAAGGTACTTAACCTAGAATTGTCTCAGTGAATATCCAGCTTTATAGATGGATAACCTGTAAAACTAACTTTTGTAAGTTGTTCTGGATAAGAGCATCTGCTGAATGACAGTAATGTAATCTAAACTCTGGGATATGAACAACATTGCATAATTATGATAAAATTGACTTTGAAATATTTTTCTAAACTGTGTTTACCTAAAGACAGCAGACTTTATGCATCAGTGTATAAAGAGAAAATGGATATGGGGTAACTATGTGGATTTCCATTCATTCACTTGTTGCTGACTGCTTTTTGGTGACTTCCTGTTTTACCTTCAGGAAGAACGAAGCATCCTAGCAGAGGAGGAGGGAATAGTACAAGTGCCATTGGAAGGACATTACAAGTAAGTCCAGAGAACACAGAGCCCCCTGGTGTCGGGAAGACGCATTGCACAACCAACCAGGACCTGTGAAATGGGTCATATCAAGGGACTGTTAGTCACAGTCACTGTGTGTATCTCAGGGAAGTGTTTCAGATGTAGTTTACGTGACGATAACTTGACAGGAAGCGTTAAAAGCGGCTGACCAGTGGTTTTTATTCTGCTTTTAGGGATGACCCCTCTACAGTGAACATCTCTGACGAAATGTCAAAAACATCTTTTGGAAACGTTTGGAAGACGCTCAGCACAGAAAGCTCCAAAAAGGATTCAAGCTCAAAAAGGTTTTAAACTTCTACTTTAAATTTAATGAATATGGTCCTATTGTCACCCACGTTCATACACAAACTTTGAGATATCCGCACAGTATTTTAATAACAGAATGGGTGAAATGTCACTTTCTTATAAAGCAGGAAATAATCCCACAGATATAAGAAAAAATGTATCAATGTTTTTCTTTTTTCTTTTCTTCTTTTTATGAAGAGAAAAATAAAACCTTTTTACTAATTTCTGTTAAGGTTATGGTAAATACCATCTAGAAAAGATCAATATAAGGTGCCACATTGTTGCACTTGTTGTACCTGAATGCCTTTGATCAATCTGAAAGCGTATGTGAGATTTCATATTTAAAATGAAGCGATGCTTTGGCATCTTCAGTCCTGTGTCTCCTCCTTTTCCCTTGTCTTACTGTAACGTGTGGCACAGCTCCAACCAAAGCTGCATTTCGCAGTTGTGAGAATCATTATTCAGCTGGTCAAAAATGTGTTCTAGGCTGCGCACCCTCTTTCAGATACCATTTTCTAAAATTCTCTTCTTTTCACAAATGCAGTTATGAATATTACTCCAAAATTATCCTTGATGCAATGAAGGATTACTTTTTCAGTAAGGAATGATAAATAAGCCATTGGCAATGGAGCAGGAATTGCACATCTCACAAGGCGAATTACTCCTTTTTTAGATGCTCATTTACACACACATTATAGAACCGAGTAGAAATGTGTTATTGCAAACGAGAGAGATAATCAACAATACAGAGGACAAACAGTAAGTATCAAAACATATTTTTTCGGTGACAGAATATCAAATACAATAAATACAACTAATGACTTGGTAAAAGAGTGTGCAGATTGTGAGAGAGAAGTGAACCATAAGGCAGAATAGATAGTTCGGCACACGCAAGTGAATGTGGTCACATGACAGATGTGGTTCCATCTGTTGGTAATATGTAATCCATAACACTCATTAGCCCCCTTGTCCAAGGTTCATTTGTTAGATATTGCACAACATCCAAATTGCATATACCTCTAGAAGGAATGAACCCTGCATTTGTAAGCCTCCTTTAGAGGAGGCTTTTTTCACTGGTCATCTGCAGCACAGATGTTTATAAATTGGGGAAATGATTCATTTTGATGTGTAGCATCTGCTACTTACAGGCATTTGATAATCCTACTCTATCCCTTCAACAGCATTTTATTGTAATAAAAAAGGGGCATTCTTCCGTTGTTGGACACATACAAACAGCACATTGTTTGACTGAATTTTCCGTTCCGTTTCTGTCGTAAGCTCCCTTTCCTAACCTCGTAGAAGCTGATTTCCCAAAGGTAAGAGCATGCATCGTGTTCCTCACTTGTTTGTTTGGGTTTTGTGTCCTGGCTGTACTTTTGCAGCAACGCAGCTTGTCTTTGCATGATGCGAGTGAAAGTTTGAACAGGATTTGCTGTTTGTCTGCGTGTTGCAACTGGCACTGCAGCTTCAACTGAAACTTTATCGGCTACCATACAGACAGCACATCCAACACACCATACAGACAGCACATCCAACACACCATACAGACAGCACATCCAACACACCATACAGACAGCACATCCAACACACCATACAGACAGCACATCCAACACACCATACAGACAACACATCCAACACACCATACAGACAGCACATCCAACACACCATACAGACAACACATCCAACACACCATACAGACAGCACATCCAACACACCATACAGACAGCACATCCAACACACCATACACACCATACAGACAGCACATCCAACACACCATACAGACAGCACATCCAACACACCATACAGACAGCACATCCAACACACCATACAGACAGCACATCCAACACACCATACAGACAACACATCCAACACACCATACAGACAGCACATCCAACACACCATACAGACAGCACATCCAATATATCAAACAGTCAACACATCTACCCTCCCATACAGACAACACATCCAACATATCAAACAGACAGCACATCCAAGACACCATGTAGACAACACATCCAAAACACCATACAGACAACACATCCAACACATCAATGACATTCCCAGTAAACGTCACAAACCTAACTGCCAATCAGCACTGAACATCATTACCACAATGCCTTTGGCTTTATCAGCAGGGCAAAGTCAATCAGCCTCCCTCTCTAAGTGTGTGAGCTGGCCAAAGCCACCATCTGTGCCGGTTTCACCCATCGGTGGCGGTGGCGGGACAGGGGGACATGTTCATCCTGAGCTGAGAGGAGAGATGCAGTCAGTAGTGCATGGGTGTAGGTGCTGGGAGCAGGCTGTGACAGACCAGGGCTTCTGCATGATGCTACCACACTCTGCCAGGCTTTGGTAGCATGCTGTACCGCCCCCTTCACTTCAGCCATGACACTGAAGGACAGTTCTACGGGGAGCTCAACCAGACAAATCAAATTCAAGACAATTCAGAGAGAGACACACAAGTTGGAATCAGATCAGTTTCCTTTCTGACCCCCTCTAGCAGAGCTGTCCTCTCATTGGCATTGCTGGAAACCTGTACCCTCCTCTACCCCAAATGTCTGGGTTTGAATACGTTCCAAGAATGCAAATACGTTCCAAGGTGCTCTAATAGAATGTTGCATGCTGTGGGTTCTGATTCCGTCTAACTGCTCCTCCAGATGAAATATGTTTGATGCTCAGCAATAGCTGTGGGGCGCCGCTGCTGGACAGCTGAGGGGTATTTGGTGTGTCAGGAGAGGCGCATCCACTGCACAGAGTAACGGAAACCTCCTCTTTCTCATGTAGGTTTTCCAATAGCAGCGTAGGAAGACAGAAGAAGGTGGCTGTGGGGAGTGGCTTGGACCTGGAGACGAGTCTGTGACCTTTCCTCCATCACTGTGCTTCTAAACTAATGAATATAGTGTGCCACAGTATACAGATGGGTAGACCACTGTACGTTTTTGTCATGTAAGTCCTAGTACGTTGTGTGACACTGTTCTTTATTTTTTGATGCGTCTGAATCTGTGCTTCTGTGAGAAGCAAATAAGTGTCAGTTGAGTTCAATTTTATTTCTGTTGTGCGTAAATTTAAAGTGATACCAGCAACGGAAGAAAAGGCAAAAGGATATCGAACTTAGACTGCTGGAGTGTAGTGGGTAAAGCCTCCATGTTAAAGAAAGTTTTAGCCGTCTGAACCTGACAATTGTAGATATGTGCCGTTTAGTGGTAAATGCATTCGCAGCTCATTTTTCTCTGCTATATCTAAATCGTATGAAGACTTTACAAGCTTTTCATTAAGGGGGTTGTTTTTGCTTAATGTGAATGTGGGTACATTGTGATGTAGAAACGATTCATTTCAGATAATGAACGTGTTCCAGAATCATGCAAGATTTGCCTTCTGTCTGTACTGATCGATATTTTGATTGAAAATGTATGATAAGAAATAAGGATAAGAAAAATGGCTGAGAATGAAAGGCATTTTATCCCATTGTTGCTAGTAACAGTGAGGGTAAAATGCTCAGAAAGGAATGTGTTATTCAGAGAGCAATAGTCTTTTTTTTTCCTCTTGGATGGATCCTATGGAGGATGATGCTCAGTGAGCTTCATGTTTCATAACTTTCATGATCAATGTCAAAGATGATTCATAATTCACTGCTTATGATTACTGTTTATAAAGTATGTGACTATAATGAAAAGATATGTGAAATGTAATCAAAATTATGTATATTTTTATTTATTGTGTGCAGAAATACACATGATTTTAACCACTGACTAGGTCTTTATGGAAAACGTGGAACAACGGAGGTGAAATTTTATTTTGTTTGTTAATGTCAACATGTTGGAATAAATGCAATAGAGTATCGTTATTTCATATCTTTATTTATTTGATTACTTTTCCTTTGGTATTTATTTATTTAGATTTAGATATGTTTTTTTTAATGAAATGTTTTCTAACTGTGTTGGTCGTGTGTGTGTGTGTGTGTGTGTGTGTGGGGAGCCTCACAGTATGAAGCAGTGTTGGCTCCTATCAATACAAAATCTGCTGAGAGTCATCTAACAACCTGTACATCTATGGCATCATGTCTTTTTGAGCTGGGATGTGAAGTTTTAGAAATACACACTTTTTTCACAATACATTTTACTAGCAGCTGTACTAAACTTCAGATTGCTACTTTACAGTCTGGTACATGTGAACTGTACTTTAAGTGTATGAATTATAAAAACGTGAATGATTGCTGATATACGATGAAACGCTCTGAACACAGTAATGAAGGTTACAAACAGATTTTTTCATTATTATTTGGCAGATAACCAACTTTATGCATGCATAAATTAAAGCTATTTAATTTCAAATGTGTAAGTGTCCAGATTGTGCACAAACATGTATACAGTAAGTACAATATGCGTATATATTCAAGAAAGAAAAAAATCATCAATGAATGAGAGTTTCAGAAATATATGGAAGTGAGTTTATTTTTCATTATGGAATCATTTTACCTCATTGTGCTATAGATAGAATAGCTAGATGAATATTGGCATATTTTATCATTATTATGAAATGACACATTTGTTTGCACTATATACTGTATGTATATCACCGTGGTGACCAGTATTTGTTCCATACTACACTGTATATACAGCTGAGTACATGCTTTACTGTCTTCTGCAGTATTTGGTTTATTTATTCATTTATTTATTATTCATTTATTTATTTGTTTGTTTGTACAGTATCTGAATCTGCCAAGAGCATCTTAGAGCTAACCGGTTTGGACTGAAATTCTGATTTCTGGGGCTCAACATGACTGGTGTGTGGTTTAGATCATAACCATGATGCCTGTAATCATTATTACAAAGTTATGTGCTAAAAAGCTTATTTTGTACTCCTGCAGCTCATTTAATCTTTCAGCGGTTTGAAAAGTAATTTGTAAGTAATTGGTTAGCAGGTAACCTGTTGCCATCATTTGCTATGAAATTATGTTTGTATTGGCATATCATTTCATGTTAATGAATCTTAAGACGTAGAAGCTTAATCTTTATGTAAGAAATTACAATTAAAGGTACCACAGACTTCAAGAGAATTCCTGTTGCCAACAGATGATGTTCAATAACTGTTATGTTCGAGAGAAGGCTGTTGTTTGATAGTGTCTATTACAGGATTCATGATTATTTAAAAACAATACTGAAAAGATGGCAATAGCACCTCTTTCTACAAGGGCAAAATACTTTTACTGTATTTACAGATATGTAGTAAATTTGTTCATTGTACAATCAATATAAGTTTGTTCAAATATGAAGTGTAAATGTAATGCCTAAGTATTGTTTTTTATGTAAGCTTTGTTTTCAAACATACCAAAAAATGAAGTAATTACTTAGTCACAGTTTCTTATGGTTTACTTTTATTATTGTACTGTCTTGTTAATGGGTTTTAGTTAAAAACAATAATAAAATAAAAACATCAGTATGAAATATGTTAAGGGGGCAATTCAGTCAAAGCTTCTAGTCCTTCAAAATCCATAATGAATTCAAGGCAGTACAACTTGTCATAAATTCATCCTTTTTCATCTCTGCCTTAAATTTGTAACTATTTTCATGGACCTGGAATGTCACTTTGGTTGGATTTGACCCTTGGAATATGAATTTGTGTTTTGAAAAAAATCATGTAATTTGAATGTGAAAACCAATAAATTTATTAAACACTGCTTTCAATCATTTGTGTCAATTATATAAATAAAGGTTAAAAAGATGTACCAACCTCAGTATTTGTTAAACATCATACATTAATTTTTTACAATTATCTTTCTTTTTTAATCTCTGCTGGTCTTCCTTACAAGTAGACAATACATCTTAAGAGTTGTGCAATTTCATTTATCTGTTTAGCCAGGGAAAAGTTTGACCTCTCCTGATTCTATTTACTTTTTCTGTTGTGCATAAGGCAAATTTACAGATGCTGATGTCTTTCACTTACTGTGACAGGTTCCAGATGATGAAATACATTTACAGGATATGAACATGAAGACCATGAGTTGTTCCTACTGTAAGTATGGCCCAGGCATATTTGTGATCTCTGACATGATCAGCTGCTCGAGTCTCATGCCCATGGATCACATGAGGGAATAATTAGGGGCTGTGATACAAGGAAATCGTTATGCTTGCTGAGTCAGCTCCTTACTCAGTCTCTCTGGATATCCCTCTCTGTCTCTCTGGATATCCCTCACTCGGTGTATCTGGATATCCCTCTCTCAGTGTCTCTGGATATCCCTCTCTGTCTCTCTGGCTATTCCTCTCTCAGTCTCTCTGGCTATTCCTCTCTCAGTCTCTCTGGATATCCCTCTCTCAGTGTCTCTGGATATCCCTCTCTCAGTCTCTCTGGATATCCCTCTCTCAGTGTCTCTGGATATCCATCTCTCAGTCTCTTTGGCTATTCCTCACTCAGTGTCTCTGGATATCCATCTCTGTGTCTCTTGATATCCCTCTCTCAGTCTCTCTGGATATTCCTCACTCAGTGTCTCTGGATATCCCTCTCTCAGTGTCTCTGGATATCCCTCACTCAGTGTCTCTGGATATCCCTCTCTCAGTGTCTCTGGATATCCCTCTCTCAGTGTCTCTGGATATCCCCCTCTCAGTGTCTCTTGATATCCCTCTCAGTGTCTCTTGATATCCCTCTCTGTGTGTCTGGATATCCATCTTAGTGCCTCTGGATATCCCTCACTCAGTGTCTCTGGACAACCAGAGCCACAGGATTTGTATGTTATGCCATGTAACAGTGGGTCAAAATACCCAAAAATTCACAGAAAAAATATTTCAAATTAAACACAAGATTTTCATTGATTTTAACAAAACACACCAGCAATAAACTGTCATTCTTTTTTTTTTTTTTTAAGAAAATGGACTCGTGTGCCCTCTCCCTAGGTATTGAGTCAAATATTGATAATAAGTGAACAAAAACTTTATCACAAACTCAAGAAAAGCAAAAAACAACTACAAGAAAACATCCAGTGATGCTGGTCCTTGGAACAGTCCTGCATAATCACTCAAATGATCGCTTGCATTGATTCTTACAATAAGCAGCTAACACATTGATGGTTGCTATATGACACCAATAAATTATCAGCCTATCAACCTACTAAGCAGTAAATTACCTGTCATGAAAGTCTCATTTTTTCACAAAATGAAATAATACCTGCCTAATACACAGGCAATGAGTAGAACTGTAAATGCTTGGCTTAAAGGATTTTTAAGCTGGAGTTTCCTTTTGGATGAAAGGTGTGGTTTTCTGAGACTTTTTATTTGCTTACATTTATAAGCCCAAGGGCCATTTTATTTCAAATCATAATGAAAGAGTATGGTTGAATGTTGGGAGTTCTGTAACGATGCCCAAAACACATCAGTTTCATGTTTATTTTTATTGCGTTTGGCATGAATACTGGACCTTGTAACTTGAAAACCCTCAGTTTGGTGTGGAAAAAGGCCAAGACACAACCGTGGGCATTTGGACTATAAATAATTTATAAGGAAGTAAATATGTAGACTCCTTTAATCGACAGATGGTTTGATGCGCCAGCTGACAGCTCAGGGAGTTTGGCTGTCCCCGAGCCAGGCACTTATCTGCTCATGTGAATCCTTCCTCTTCCGTTCTAGTAATAGCAGAGACGGGCTGCCTCATCACTGATCCTCGATCGTGCGCGCTGATTGATGCTTCTCCCCCACATTTCATGGTTCTCCCCTCTACCCACGCTGCACTGGGAGATCTTATGACAGAGTGACAGTGACAGCTGCAATGCCTCACCACTACACAGACTTCTGATGTGCGCTGCGCCTCTCGATAATGTGGTCTCACACGAAATTGATTGATTTGAGCATAGCCTTCATGAACCGAGGCACATTAGTACGGCACATTTCTGACAATATGGGTAATTGAATTTTCTTTGTCCTTCACCCTTCAAAGCCCTCATTCTGCTTGCATGTGGGGAGGTGCTGAAGGGAAAAAGTTTGCTTTATGTGGGAAAGAGCATTTTGTAGTCATTTAGCTACAGTAGATGAGAAATGAAGTTAACCATCATGAAAAAAGGTTTATTTTGCAGAGCAGTACACCATTAAAGCATGGCCTTTGCATTTTGATACAATCTCAGTGAAAGCTGAACAAATTTACAGTGGCAACAACAAGTGAGTCTGACTTAATACCCTGAGTCTTTGTGGCATTCCTCATTTTAGAATTTACAAATATGCAAAATAAATTCATTCGTAGAAAACAAAAATCTCAAAGGGATAAAAAGTGCATTTTGCATTTGATGCACAACCATTGGAAGATGCTAAATTTGTGCTGTTTTACAGTTTAAAACTAAAGTTAAGCATGAGTAGAGAGGGTTCAACATTGTATCAATGGTAAGTCATTTCATTGAATGCAAATATGGCTTTAAGCAGTATGGCTTTGAGTGACACCCACAGTGTTTTGCAGATTGCAGATTTGAAGGCTTTCCAGTTGTAGTACAGTACCAAGATTCTCTTGAACAAGGAAGCACATCTTCGTTCAGTGATATCCATTTAGTGGGTTGCTGAAACAGAAAATCAATCCTTACTTTATTATGTTAAATTACATTAATTACTTCATTATGTTAAATTACTCCGACTGTGATATTTCTACCAGACTAATTGGTGTCATGGTCTATGATATGGGAACAGTTGTAGTTGTAGTTTTACTTTATTTTGGTATATCCACAGGGTATCTGGTGTATGTTAACTATATACCATAATTCATAGCCAAAAAAAAAAAAATCATAGCAAAATAATCACTGGGGACACTTCTGTTCTTTTGTACTGGACTTCACTCTGGATAAGAGCGTCTGCTAAATGAATGCAATGCAATGTAATGTAAAACGATTGTGAAATACAGAATATGGAGTCTTTACCTTGTTTCTGAGGGCTTAGAGTTCATGACCCACAGTATATACTCCTTAGCAGCAATGCTGTCTAGAACCTTGTTTACATCACTGGTGAAGCTTCCATCTACGTGTCTTCTACGCTGAGGGCCAGCATCACTGCCTTCCTCTGCAAAACTGAGTATGTACAAGATTCACATTTATTTCAGCACCAAACACGTTTCAGAGGCGCAGAATCACACATCGAAACCACAGGCCGGAGTCACTGCGATACGATGCCTTTAATGTTTAATGAGAGATTCATTATGGATCAGAGATTCGTTTTAGATCACGGAGAGCTGATCGCTTTTAAGCCATGACTCTGCGGGGGATTCATGCACACAAGCTGCAACGCAGAATTCGTGTAATGCATGGGTGTGGAAACAGAGGCCAGAGACACCAGACGTGGCAGAGAGCGGGGAATATCAATAAAGCCAAAGCTTCGTTTCAGGAAATTTATTTTGCACGACCAGGGAAGTAACAGTACAGGTCATAAAAAAACGCTTTAGAACAGGATCATTATGCATGAGTTGATTTTTTTTTCTCTCTCTCTCTCTCTGTCTCTCTCTCTCTCTTTCTGTCTCTCTCCTCTAGGCACAGCGAAAGAAGCTTGGAGCGGAAGGGGTGGAAAGCCTACTCTCTTCTGCCCCGCCCGGTCTTCAGCCAGGAGACGAACTCCTTGGCGGCCTGGTCCTGCAGGTAGGAGCTGACGTCGCTGGTGTAGGTGCCCTCCGCGTGGCGCCGTGTGGGAGAGCTGCAGAGGAAGGAGAAGGGAGGTTGGGTGCATGGCAACGGACACCCGGGCTTCAACGGGGAACCGGCCACTTTCACCCTGGAGCCTTCGGTGTCGTTACTGTCTCTTTATGATCGTTTGATTCGATTTGATGGTGTTACCGGAGATTAAGTGTTACAGCTTGAGGCATGGTGTCACAGACATTCATGACACCGCCCCAGCCCAACTCTTCATCCCTGTTCTCTCTTTACTAGCTGTCTCCAATACATATTGTGAATTCCTTATGATAAACATTATGATACAGTGCAGTTATTGTAATGTGCAGTGTTGTAGTGCAGTGTTAGACACAGCTTATATCATTGCTCAATCAATTGGCTCCAATAACACCAATGACTCCAATCAACCTAAACTGTAAAAGAGAATGTTATTAATTTTTCATCTAACAGTCAGCATCAATGTCACCACCATATCGTTAGTTTGGAGGGGAGATCAGACATGCCTAAAGATGTCACAAAGCGTTATGTTTTCTGTACAGCTGGCTTACCACACGGTGATTTCACTACATGCTGTGGCAACAGGTGGATGTCGATATTGTGTACCCCAGCCCAGGTGATTCTCTACTTGCAAAAATCAGTCATTTGCATATTTGAAATATAACTGTTACATTATTTTAAAACACTTGAGTTATACTGAATTCAGTCTGGGACACAAACTGAAACCATGGTGGACAGCATTCAACACTTTAAAACTTTACTCTCTAACAATGTAACATTGTATATTCATATATTTATATTCTTACCATCAAGTAAGAGAAAAATATAGCAAAAGTATTTTGCTAATTAGGCTGCACTGCTCAGTCAAAAGTAACAGAGATGACATGCCACAGTGCAGCACCTACCCGCTCCTCTTGGAGTTCATCAACCACTGAACAAAGTCCTGGGCTCGCCGTGTCTCCAGATACTTGCTGTAGTCGTTGGTGAATGTTCCTTGTGAATGCCTCTTCACGTTTGTAAGTTCCTTGGGTTCATCGAACATAGCGTCCTCTGTCATTAAGCTGCAAATGAAATGAACATGAATCCTTTCAATAGCAGAGCTTCTTAAACCCAGGCGTTTAAATTCATATATACATAGATGTTCGAAACAGAAATGCTTAAATTTAACAATTAGAAATGAGAAATTAACAGTACCAGCAACTTTCTGGTTTCTCAGTATCATGCTCCATGAGAATGGTCATGTGTAGCGTGTAGTGTTTTTTTTTTTTTTTTTTTTTTTTTAGATCCGCAGTCTTTCAGTCATATGTGTATTCTTGTTGCAGGAGCTGACTCAGAATGGAGTAAACTCAGAATGCTGAGGCAAAAAGATGCTCCACAGGCGTTACCTGGAGTTTTCTTCTGTCTCCTGCAGGGGTATTTGCCAGCTGCTTTGAACGATAATCAAGAGCAGCAGCCCGGCCAGAGAGTGAATGCCTTTCATTGTGTGACCTGGCGGAATTTGACAGACAGAAAACGGGCACCAAAATCAGAAAGGCATTTCTTCGATCATGCTTTTTTGTTCTGTTGCAGAGCTGTGTTACACTCCCCCCCTGTTGTAAGTTGCTTTGGATAAAGGCATATGCTAAATGAATAAATGTAAATGCTTCTTCCAACAGAGAAGAGCAAAGATGCTTACACTCATACCATGCCGATGAAACAAATATAAAAATCTGTCCCTCACAAGCCGCTCAAGGAAAAGTTCCAGTGGCATTACCGTGAACCTTAAATAAACTCCCCACTACCCCTCATCGTAACCGCAAACGTAACCTGGGAGGTAAAAAAAAATTTTTTTCAGCTGTGGTGTGAATGAGTGGAGGAGGCGTCCGTGCATCTCACCTCTGTGTCTGTTTCGCGGTGTGAAGGAGAAGTTCTGTCTGTGGGCGTTCCTCTGGTGGCTTCTCTCGTCTGGCTCCCTGGAGTTGCTTCATGGTCTCTCCCTGGTCTGCGGAACCTTATATACTGGAGTGTGATGACAGTCTGCCCAGGTGGCAGGCTCCTCACAGATTATTTAGCTCATCTGTTACTCTCAATCCATTAGACAGGGTTTGTCTCAATGCCCTGGATAAATTTGCAGTTTATCTTTGTTTAAAGGAGATGTGGCAATGTCCCGAGGAGATAAGGGCTGTCACTTAGGTGTAGAAATCAAACAGGATGTCATCCGGTCAAATAAAGGGGAAAAAATAATAGAGAGCTACTGTGTCCTGTCTAATCCCGTTCTTTTGCTCTCGTCAGGAAGCTGAATCACTATCTCTTCCATCTTATTAAGACAACATTTACGATATAACACCATCATGCCGTGTTTTTCCACTGAACATCAAACACAAGCCAGAGAGCCGCATCATTTCACAACTGAGTGAAGTGGGACCCGAAGTGATTCTTGAGAGTAACATAATAGACTAAAAGCTGTTCATTGCGACATATCGATTCTGTAGAACATTACATTTGACGTTATTTGTATAATTTCATGCTACTTTTGTTGTCACCTATGATGCACCTTTTTATGAATATGAATAGAATAGAATTGATTTAATGAATAGAATTAATGAACAGAATAGAACTGAATAGAATTAATATGAATTCTCTATAAACAATTTTGCTCTGAACCAATGCTGTTCAGTGACTTATGAGTAACCGAAGTGCAATTGCTGGCTAAAGAATTACTTGGAAAAAATATTTAACAACAGGCATGTTATATTTTTTCCAATTCCTGTGTCAGACTATGGTCCAGATGAAAAACTATTCAGTTTGAAATTATACCAATGCAAAGCACTGGAATGCAGTTAAGTATGTAAAAATTACTAATTGTAAAGACCAAAAGCAAACAAAATTAAAAAACAACAAAACATTTTTCACACCACTGGTAATTTAGTACAATTTAGTATCTACAATCAAAGTACATACTATTGTTAAACATTATGTACATACCTGTCTCCCTCTGCATACAATTATAGGAATTTATCTTGTATCTAAATGTTTGCACCTGTATATTTTCATATCTTACCCTCCTCTTTAACCCTGTTATATAGTGTGTTGAAGTATGAAGTATTGAAGTATGTGTTGTATGTGTTATTTTGTACTCTATCTGTTGTGCAGGAAAACAAGATGTTTTTCATCAGCCAAAATTACATTTTTTAGTGGTTGCCTAATGGCATTTTGTGAAATTTTATCTTTGATGATAAGCATTTTTGATGGTATTTTCACAGTCAGCTAATCTACGAACAAGATTATTAGTAGCTAAAAGCATAATGCTGTGAAATGTATGCCTTGGAATAAATCAGTCATGAATGACAGGTTTGTGACACTATTCATCTTTTGCTGTGCTGGTGGCAAAATTAGAACATGAAGATCTGGATATTAATGACCTTTGTCTCTGAGTATGCTCCTGTAGTCTTTCCCTGTTTATTTGATTACAGTTTTGTAAAAGGTTAGAAGATGTTCAGTAACTCCTACTAAATGTGCACAGGATATGAATGAATCAGCACCAACACAAAAGTGAACGTCATCTCATTTTATTGTATTTTTGAACACACACTGGAACATCTTTTTTATTTTAACTGTCATTGACCAGGCAATGCCTTTTAGGTAGAAATCTCATTTCAAGACAGACCTGGAAGGTATGTATTTTGTAATTTCAACAAAGAAACATTTCCAAAATTTCCAAAAAAACATGCAAGGGTTTTGGGTAAGTATGGGTTGCTGCACATTTGCAGTTTATCACAAGAATTTGATACAAATAATAAGCAAGCAAACACTTACTATAGCACAACATCCGTTTTATATAAAAAAGTCACCACATTTCACCCTAATGGAAATACTATAAGTCGCAAATACTATGAGTGCAATACCAGACCTTCAACATCAGACTTCCTTGTGCAAATTGTTCAATGTTTCAAACACAGGAAATCTGTCTTAGCTGTAAACAGACCACATGTACATGGTTTCACATGGGACACGAAGAGCATCGATTGATCAGGATGGCAGTGGATTTCAGGGGTGGTCTGGATGCGGTTCTATTCAGTTTTGGCGAAGCACTTCTGGAGGAAGTGGCTCATGTGGGTAAAGACATGGTGGAAGGCTGCCCCCCCCAGGCCATGGTCCTTGTCTGCGTACCACTGGAATACGGACGAAAAGAGACTTTGGTTAAACAAAAATATTACAGAACCATCAGGTTTTTGTCAAGGATCACTCCCAATTCCCCTCCCCAAGAACTTGGCGTCTACAATACTGTCATGACCTGCCACCATAGGGGGTTATTCAGCCCGAGGGGAGGGGGCTGGCTACATCTAGCCTACTAATGTGATGACCTCACAGTGAGACAATTAATTAAGCTGATGACTCATAACTCTCTGTATTACAGATCGAAACAGCTCAAACATCTGTAACCCAACCCCAGTCAAAAACATGCTGGATGCTTTATACATATTGCCTACATGGCAGACCACATAGCTATATAGCAAGGCCTATGGATAACTTTACTTGCCAACAATAGATGTAAACTATACCTTGGCAGTTAATGTTAGCCAGTTACCAATTTTTCAGTTTATCTGATGGGACTGATGACAAAACATGGTAACTCACTGAGCCGTGCTCAGCCAAAGGACGTCTCAATGGACGTGAAAACACATTGATAAATTAGGCTGGGAGTAGGTGTGGGTGTACAGAGTATCGCTTGGTGATGTCACCAAAGTGTCACAGTTGAGGCCACCTCCCAGAGAGGAGGCAGGGGGAAGAGGCCAAACAGGAACTGGTCCAAAAGATCATTCCTCAAATGTGTGACCCCCCCTCCCCCCTTCACACTGGTGAGAATAACACATAGACTTGAATGTGAATTTCAGTGGTAAGTTCATATAGAAAGAACCTGTAAGATGCTGTTGACTTGTGTCCTTGGTGTGCATTTAAGGCAGTACACAGTACAGTCACTGGGATACATTACATTGCATTATTGTCATTTAGCAGACGCTCTTATCCAGAGTGACTTACATGCAGTACGTTACAATTTTATCCATTTATACAGTGGGATATTTACTGAAGCAATTGTGGGTTAAGTACCCTGCCCAAGGGTACAACAGCAGTGCCCCAGCAGGGAATCGAACCTGCAACCTTTTGGTTACGAGCCCTGCTGCTTACCGCAACACCACATTGCTGTCCCATACAGTGTATACACTGTGTTACATGGATATTTACCATTGCTTCAAAGTCCACTTGCTCTTCAACAAGAGCTTTGGAAATCTGTGCAGCTTGCTGGAAATGGACATTATCTGAAATGAAAGAAAGAAACTATAACAAAGGTCTGTATTGATTTTAAATGTAAGAACCATACATGGTTCTAATGCACATAGACACACATAAGCAAAACTGTAATATTCTGAGTCCACACGTCCACACTATCAAACTGGTTTATGCTGCAGTGATATTGCATTGTGGGTAATGTATAGAACAGGAACACTTACCATCTGCTGTTCCATGAACCAGAAGATATTCCACAGATCTGAAATTCTTGGCTCTACTAGTAACAGTGGAATTCTATGAAACAAACAGTGACAGTCCACTATAACTGCTTTAACACATGGTGATCTCAGTGAAATATGCAGCTCATTGGATGAACTGAGAAATTTAATATGGTAATGCTCCATGCTCATGTTCTCAGTGCAAAATTGTTCAGGAGGGAATTAAATCTAATTTGTTTCAATCAGCAACTTTGAAAATTCCACTCATCTCGTTTTAATATGACAATTGACTGTTCATAGTAAATTTTTAAAAACACACAAAATGGCATTATACTATGATAATTACACTGGACTTACAATGTATGATTCTGCATTATCCACAGGTTTGCCCATATAGCGTTCAGTGTAGACAGCATCTGAATGACCAAATGAAAAAAGAACTGATTAACATTTCTGTGCTTCATTTAAACACTTTTAGCTTTGATGGAATCAAACTCCCTACAAAGATTAAACATAAGGAATCACAAATCTATATGTACTGTTGTCTGGCATAATTTACATACCATAATATTCCCACTTAGCTACAGGGGCAACTGCTATTCCACACTTGAAAAGTCCAGTCCCGGCACCCAGGGCCATGGATGTAACATAACCGCCATAGGACTATAAAATAAATCATTGTAACAATGTTAGATTTATTGCACAATAAGCTCCTTATTATTTATTGAAAACAAATATTCTACAGCTATTTAGAGAAAACAAAATATTCTTACTCACCCAACCCCAAATAGCTATTCTTTTCTTGTCAACAAAGCCCATGTCGATGAATTTTCTAGGGAGAAAGTTTTTTTGTTGGGCATATATGTGCGAGTTCTGACATTTGACAACACAGTAAAAAAAAAAAGTCACCTTTGTTTGCATCACCTGTACAAAACTTTGAAAACATGATGAACTGACAACTGAAGCTGCATCCGAGAAACTAAATCCATAAATGGGCTTAAAATAGACAAATGGGAAGAAGGTCAGGTGGATGGTAAACCCAGTTTCCCGCCATAGATCTATTTTTAGTGCCTGGCTTTACGGATTGTGTCCCTTTTGACGTCAGAATACCACTTCCGAGTACAACATCAAAGCCACTGACTTACGCGTTCGAGCAACAAACTTTTGCTGTGGACCACTCTCTCACTCTCCCTGAGTTCCATACATTTGCACTTAGGAGGTAATAGAGAGCCTTTTGATTGCTCGTTGGCCCTTATATAACCGTATTGTTAACGGCCATTATGTTAGGTCTATGGCGATGCACCTCACCTTACAGCTGATATCTGATCTTCCACCTCATATGTTCCCAGGCGTCGATAGAGTGCGTGCATTATCTTATCACCTTGGTAACCACTTCCCCTTCCATCCAAGCTGGCGACAATAACCTTCTCTGTGCTGGCGAGGTATGTGGCCCAGTTCAGCCTGAAGCGATAATCCACCTTTTGGCTACAGGGCCCGGCATATCTATGAAAAGATAAATGAATTGGTACATTACAAAATTGACCTGTAAATGGTGACTAATGCAGGATCATCAAATGCATGTGAAATCAAATTTTTATATCATATCACACAATATCATATCATATCATATATCACATCACATCATAAAACCAATGCAGGACACATGAACTCTACTGTAATTTTTCCAATCAATACCAAAAGCAGGACCATTAAGGTACATACGACTCACACGTCAATTAGAAGTGGGTATTTTTTTGATTCATCAAACTGAGGAGGTAACATCATCTGATACCAGAGGTCTGTAAGAAAGCACAGCGTGAATCAGTTATAAACAGGCAACATGATGTTCAGTGGGAGTTACATCACTCATTTTAATTTACCACCGTAAGTCTTACCAAGTCCCTCCAGCTTGATGGTGCCACGACGCATAGTTGGCATGTGGAATTCTGCCAGAATGTTTTGCAGCTTTTGGTTGTCCTCAAGAATCTGGATCTCTTAAATTAATCAATTGGACAACAATACACATATTATTAATCACAATGAAACATACATCAGCTCAACCCTTCATCTAAAATCTCCATTTTATTACATTAAATGTATTTTACATTATTACATTTTATAACATATACGTATAATGATTTTTTTTTTCCATTGTAAAAGCGCATCTAACTAAATCTAACCGGTTATCATTGCTATCAATTTCATGCTGACAATTTCAACTTTTGATGTAGGAATTATATTTTTTATCTGCATACCTGAGCCAGAGCCTCTATTGTCCCTAAGTGTGTACAAAGGAAATCCAGGCCCTGTTAAAAGACACATATAGCACATGTGTCGGATTTGTGCCGTGTGCCGCACCAATGAATGATCACAGGTGTCACTAGTTGAGGATAAGGTCAATTTTTTCTTCACAGAATTATCTTGCATCATGGTTATTTCAGTGTGTGTTTATTTCCAATTGGGTAACTGACCATAGCAGTCCATTCGGAAGTAGCTGGCGTTTCTGCTGAAATAGGCTGAGCTGTACTGACACCTGTCTCCGTGCAGGTTACAGGTGAGGCACAGCTGAGAGGAATGGCTTCCTCCCTGTAGAATCCTGATCCTGATGCACAGGGAGACAGTCTCACACCAGAGGAAATACTGCCTCTTCGCCGCATTTTAAATCTTTAAAATGCAACTAAAGTATAACAGTTGCAGTACAGATATCAGACTTCATCAGGGAGAAGAGACAGCTATGATAATAGAGACAATATGGATAGCTAATAATTAGAAGCACCTGGTGAATAGTTTCCCTATGTAATATCATTACCTGTTTTTTCAAGACTGTAAAATTGATTATGATTTCAGATTAGCCTATAAATAAAAACCAGGGACATCTGACAGGAAGCTATGACACAGTCCGCTGGCAAATCTCTGTTGTTATTTACATTCGGCCATTACAGCCTTGAAGTCATAATAAGTCTTTCACAGAATGAAGGATAGCTTTACTTGTAGAGGTTTCTCTGTCCAGGATGCTGATGGTACTCATTGCTTACATAGTATCTGTTGAAAGAAAAAACTTTACATTATGGTATGGAACCCGTGGCAAGGATGTCTCTCAGCCAGTGAGGCTTTGTTAGCAGTGTTAGCAATGTAGAAGACCGAAAAGGAATGAAGCATCTTATCATATTATCATGTAGGTGCAGAGTGTCTACAACTGCTGTCAATAAACTCCATGCCAGAGCATGACTTTCTTCTTAGTCTTATTATTAAGGCACAATAACACAGCCTGCCTCAAAAAATGCTGCTGCCCAGTGGCTCAGAGAGCAGGAAACTAATAAAACTTGAATGCATTCACAAACTGCTGCAGCCATACTCGGAAGACAGTGCTTATCAAGCTGTATTGTGAAGATTTTTATCAATCAGCATGTACGCTGTCATCTGTCGCTCTCAGCTCTCCGCCCCCGTGCGTTCACGCCTGTCTACTTACATGGCATCAGGTGTCAGCTTGGAAATGTAGATCACCTCCCATGATCCCGAGGTGATGGGCGTCGCTACACCCTACAAATGATTAACACCTTCTGAGTTTCTCTCAGGCGCTCTTTAAAATGGGTCTCAACCATAAAAAACAGCCTAATAACCTACAGACGTGTCCATAAAAAACACTTACATCTTTCACATAATGGATGTGCTTATATCCGTTTGAGTCACTCATTACTTTGTAAAAACTCATCTTGTCTGCAGCAAAGAAAGGATATAGTGGTGAATACTGAAAAACAAAAACGTGATAAAAGATTAACACAACGTTTCACGTTACAGAACAACTGACATCTTTCTGATATAAACAGCAGATGCATAATCTCACGCAATAATATTTAATTCACTGAGTAACTCATCAGTGCATGCTATACTGAATTGGGATCATTGTTATAGCTGTGTGTGCGGTAGTATCCCATGGTCCATCTGTTCTGCAGTCAGTGTTGTGGTGTTTTGGTTTGAAAGAAACGTACGTGTCCGACCCAACCTGTTTCACTCTTCTCCTCATGGCTCTGTGAACAAGAAAACGGTGGAATTTATCCTCAGGTTCACAAAGCATTTCATGACATTCAGCTTTAAGCTCGCATCTTTCACATGAGCAACCGGCAAAACTGTTTACGTTTTTAGATACACATTCACTTTAATCTATCTATAAACAAACAGTTCTTATCAATTTACACTTCTATGGTACCCTCATCCTTTACTAAAAAGAAATCAAAGTGCCTGAAGAGAAAGGATTCGTGACACATACTGTGATCTCATTCCACTGGTGTCCATCGAAATCATAGATCTGTAAGAGAACGTGGTTCTGCTTCCTCTTCTGCCACTGAACCGCGACACGTTCATCTGTAACCCAGATCACTGTACACAGGTAGTGGTCACTACGAGAAAAAAGCAACACTTGCTGCAACAACACTTACTGCAACATTTGTCAGGTGCAGTTTTTTTTTTTTTTATACCATTTGTATATTACAATTAATGTCTCTTCCAGTACATATACTGATAGAGAATACTGCAAAATGCCATATAATTACATTTTGACTTATAAAACCATAGATTATTGTGACATGCTGTAGCACTATCTATACATCTAATAAGAAGTATCTTTTACTGTACCTTTCCCCTACTGATGTTGGAACTACAATCTCTGTGATCATCGATGTGTTTTCTGTATCAACAACAAACAGCTTTGCTACAGGAATTGTTGAGCCAGCCTGGAAGAGAGAGCATCATGCAAACTGATTATGAAATTATTGAAAAAAAAACAAACAAAAAATATGTAAAGCCTATTACAGCCAAAAAATCATCTCACATAAGCCATATAGATAACCCCCAAAATGTTTTGTACATCACTCTTTAAATCAGAACAGAAACAAGACAAACACATAGTATTTCCTTTGCTGTTTCTCAGTATCAGGACTTATCAGTATAATCAATATTACTTGTTTTCTTAGTAGATCTTGATTTTTGTAACTAATACATCTTCATTTTCTGAGGGAAGCTGAAGTAATTTTGCACCTGGGATTTGAAGATCCAGAGTTGAATACACTTCTACTTAAAACATGGGTCTTAGTCTAACTTCAGAAATTATTCCAAAAATATCCTACCTTAGGATATGGAACAGTGACAGTTTTGGGGTATTGTCCTGATCCATACCAGGAATATTCAATTGTGTGGACCAATGTGTCATTAATCTGAATGTAAGCCAAAAACTTTCCACTTGGTGACCACCAAATAGCTTCATTTGATGCAAACATTTCCTCTAAAAATGATGAGAAAATTCAATGTTACCATAACAGGTCAAAGCCATTATCAAAATACTATGACAAATTAACAAAGGAAATCATCAAAAATATTTTTTGCAAATTGATCTGGCATAGACTATTGTCCATTTCTTGTGTTACGTACTCACTGTATCAGGAAACACAGTTCATAATGTTTAATAATGTGTGGAAAAGATCCTTATAAAGAAACATAAACTGTTCATTACAGGCTAAAATCCCCCATTATGTTTCAAAATAAATATCCCAGATTCTGCCATCTGTCACTCACCCTCATAGACCCAGTCAGGCATGCCATTGAGGATCTGATTCTCTTTTCCATTTGTCGTTACTTGGATAGCTTCTGCAGTGGCATTCAGTTTCAAATAAACATTATAATTCCAAACAAAGGCCTGCAGGAAGGTGAACATGAGCTCTGTAAGTGATGTCAGAGTTAATCACCTCATGATTAGCTAATATTCAAACTCAAATTAAATTACAGCTAAATGAATATATTCAATTGTGAATTTTATTTTATTGTAAGAGTGCTTGCTAGAGTTCAACGCTGTATGCTTTATAACGGATAGTGTCTATATACAGCACATTTCACACAGTATTTCTAAATCCAGTATGCTCAGTATTTATAATTCAAGGAAGTTATGAGTTATTGTGCATCAAAGAGAGCTCAAAAAAAATCCTTTCTGGTCACTGTTTCCAAAGAATTCAAAGCTTTTTATAAGGAGTTATGTATATTTTCTTTGTCTCAGTTGGGCAAATTGATTTTCACAAAACTGATAATCTCAGCCCAGTGCTTATTAATCGTCTGATCTTAGTTGTCTACTTACCAGTTTGTTTCCAGTTGGACCCCATGATAAATAATGTACTGTTTGTGGGATGTGTGATGGTGTAATGAAACTCCTAGAACAAGGAAAAAACAAACAGGCTTTGCTCGCATGCAGAAGATTTGGCTATCAATGAGATGTTCGTTCTGTTTCTACATGGTCATCGTGCCTTATTTTATTAGCTTGTGACTTAATGTAAAACGGCATTGTAAACTTGCAAATCAGTGCACATAAATTCAAGTGATTTACACCCACTCTTCTACCATATTAACCTCTGTGCCTCTGTCACAAAGCTATCTGCACTTTACTGAAAAACAGAGAAGCATTGAGTCTGTTTAATAACATGATACCTGTATGTAAATGCACTACAGTGTGTGTTAGACTGGTGGAAATTGCTGGACAAAGTGAAAGGACTTACGCGCTTTCAACGTCATAGATAGAGTACGAAGCAGTGTATGAATGCCTCCATATCTGTAGAGACAGGATCAAACACAATTCAAGCACGGGAATACACATTGTATAAAACAGCGCAATAATCACTGACTGAAAAAGCACTGAAAATGCATTACCTTCGAGTAATTGCTCTCGAAGCACACATATTTCCGATCGCCCGACAATAAGTAGTCAGAGGCATCCACTTGAGCCTACAGCATAAACATTTATTTAGACACATGGCATGGGAATGTCACAAACTGATTTTAAAAATAAAATGCACAATGCTATATCTTAAGAAAAGAACGACTTGCAAATGTATTTTTGGTCAAAAATTCAGAGGTGTTCCTTGTTTCAACATTGTGAAGGATCACGGCGCCTTCTCTTGTTTTATGAAGGTATTCGTAGTCTATAAGAGGATAAAACAAATGTTAGGTCCAGAGAAATGATTTAAGTGCAATGCCAATACATAGGATGCATATTATACATTAAACAAGGGCTAAAATATAAAATAAAAGATAGTTAATCATGTAAATTACCTGATATCCATCGCAGATTATATGACCTATACCTAATTGTGTCATTGAAGTAGTCACCAAGTGTGAAGGTCTTCCAGGCAGCACCTCCTTTGTCTTTGGAAATGGTAAGATAAAAAGTGAAAACTTATTTTCAGTGTCTATGTATTTGCCTATTTGGACCATATACAGTAATATGTGCAGTGGCAAAAGAGGCTAAAGCAAGCCAGCATATTTATTAAAAAACTGCTTACTGAATCAATTCATCAAGATATTTTATAATAGTTTATTTGCTATCTGACCATCAAAGACTTATTGAAGTTCACAAAACCGACAAAGACACTTCAAAGACAGGACTTAAAACTGAGTTGGCTGGTTGCTGGATGTTATAAGATTCTAGCCTAACATAGAATTGAATTATGCACTGAAGACTGTGAGTTTTGGTAGCGCTACAGATAAAATAATGTCATAAATACAGATTCTCTGAAAATCACTTCATAAGTGACAGCTACTGTTCAAATAATCTCAAGCAAAAACTGGAAGCAAATGGTGGGGTCAAATTATTACTATGGGTTAGGGAGAGTGGTAAGCTACTGTTCTTATGCACAATTCTTATAAAAATAAACTACATTCAGAAACCAACCATTTTTCAATCCCTGATATAAAATGCATAAGAAACCAACTCACCACTAATAGAAGCCACTATGTTTTTGTTCTAAATACTTTGTATATTGAAAGGCAAACAAGTGTATGACTCATCATTTTTCTTCATCATGACTTAGTCAGCCCATGTGCTCCTTGTTAACACTGTGTACACCCTCCCTTTCTTAAATTTACACTTAAGAAATACCTCACAATTGTACTGTAGCTATGCTAGGTTGCTATAATCGTTTGAGGCAGAAGGTAAGATATTAGCTAGTTAACTGGTTCTGAAAAGCATCCATTCTGATTTGACCCCGCAAGCTGGTAATCCTTTAGCATCTAATTTTTTTTTTAGGCTGCTTTCTTTTAACATTAAACTAAATATTTTCCAAGGAATGTCCTCTTTCACACAATTTTTGTCCAGAGTTCCAGCAGTTGAAAGACTTAAACCTAAAGCAAGTTGTATAAGGGAGCAGGGTGGTGCAGTGGTAAGGAACAGAACCAGCTAAGCCAAAACTTTCTGACTTGACAAGGTTCTTAACCCAAACTGCCCCATCCAGCTGTATAAATTGACAATTATAAATTTTAAGCTAAGGATGGATGTTATGATGTTATGGATGAGACCATCTACTAAACAAATGTACTGCAATCTGACAATTTCCAAAAAGTGGAGTATTTGCATTAGGGAGGTACACAAAAAAGTTGCATTGAGATGCTGAAGGCTTCATTACTGTCCAACATCAAAGCAGGTTACTTGAAATCTCTGTCCAGATTTCTATGTTTTTCACACAGTGCTACCCCACCCTACTTGTTTCTTTTAGGTTAAAAACCCTTCAGGAGGGCAAACATGTAATTGGTTATACTGTGGCTTCAGTTGCACCATTATGTAAATTTTATGCTAAATAGGTCTTGTCTCACTGAACAATTAACTCAAATTAGTCCTTAAACAACCCAGGTCTTGTACTTGGTTAATAATCAACAAGTACAACAATAAGTAACAGGTACAACAACATTTAAATACATTGTCACATGTTTTACGTCATTTAAGAAAGGGATAAATGGGGAAAACTCACCGTTTAAATAGATCACCGTAGGGACGGCTATTAACGTCATGACGACAGCCGCCCCTACCACACCCAGTATCACCCTGCCACAATGCTTCTGTAAAGGTCAGGGTAAAAATTATAATACTGTAACATTAACTACCGCAAGACATACTGTACCCTTTTTCAATATTAAAGGCATTTGTGAAACAGGTATAAACTCGTTTCAGAAATGTAGAAAAGGTATAGTCTAAATACATCTGTGAACGTCGTCAACAAATGTATTATTACTTGCAGATGTTAAGCGTAGGCTAATATCATAGTGTTAGTTTGTGCGCATTAAATTAGGATCCAAACCATGCACATGACCTTCATACAAATTAAAATGTTTCAGACATTTCAACACAGCGATTTATCAGTTCAAACTAAGGCATGGACGGCAGTTACTGACCAGCATATTTTGTACCGGTGACGATCGGTATTCACAGATGAGAAGAGCAGTTCTGGGTTAGAAGAATCCCAAGACTTGCGGACGTTTAAGCGGCTGAAGATTCCTTCCCTCCGTGGTCAGAAAACTAACATCGGAAATAACGCTATGGGCTGCTGGAATCCCCGTTAAACATTATGTCTTAACTTCTTTTCTTAAAGGGCGGCATCGAATTCCGTCGGATTAAAGTTCTTCTAGTTAAACTGTCTTTTCTCTGCGGGACCATTGAACTTCAGAATGCAGGGAACTTGGGCATCTCTCGCCTACTAGCGACAGAGATCCCCTCTAAAAATTCGCAGCTCACAAACTTTCTGGGGATGATTGATTCGTAAAGATTTCAGGAGGAGGCTTTTTTAGTGACCACACATCACAGTCATCCATTTGATAGTAAGCAAAATTTATCTGCTGATTACTGGCGTTGAAACAACACTTTTAAACTAATTGCGAGATTCAAGTGCTGAAACAGAATCAGACATTGTCGAAATCTTAGAAACTGAGTATGAATATCATTACAAATCTTTCTCTTACAATCCAATTTTTCTTAATAGAAACCACTAAAATAACGGACGAGTTTACTTGAAAGTATTTCCTTTGGATTTCGCCTGTTCATGCATGCGTGCGGTTGCGGTTTACAACAACAGGAAAGAATCGTGGTGACTGGAAACCCCCAGACAATAATCCTACAAATCGAGCAACTAACTTTGCAGAGTTAAAACATCGCGAATAAACCATAACCATACGAAGAAGAAAAAAAATATTTTAAACGATCTGTTGATGATTAGCAACGACCTGTTGATGGTCAGCAACAGAACATTATGTGTAGTAACTATTAGTTGTAACTAATAATTTATCTCTAAATTGTGTTTTAATTCGCACAGATTGCAGTTCACTGAGTTTATTTGTACTCCTCCGAAGTATCAGTGTACGTGTAGAAAAAGCGTCCGTCGTCAGTCGTCCGGCATTGTGGACTAACGCTGTGATTCAGTAGTACCGGCGAACAGTAAAGGCTCCTCTCTACAGCCTTGCGAATACAAAGGTCATCCACGACTCTTATTTCGTTACCTGTGGTTTGAATTAAAGTCTGTCATGCAGGCAGTGTTTAATGGTTTCTGAAAATCCACATCCTGTTTGTATATTTGTGGTTTCTTTTCGAGTCTTTGCTGACCCGTTGATCGTATAATTTCTAGGGCAAAAGTAATCTAATGTAACTTTTATTTAACCACTTGGTATCTGGTAGAACATGATAAAACCAACAATAGATCAAACAGAATATTTGGTGGTCTCTGCCAAGATTTTAGTTAACCTAACATGGATATATTGTATGGCTAATTAAAATCTTCTCATATTCTTCTGCATTGACCCTTTGAGCCCGCTCAGCGGATTCGGTTAGCAGTTTATCTTGAAACTCCCGGTTTCTGGCTTAAGTATAACTACAGTCTTCTGCTATATGCCATCAGCTCCACTAAGATGATAAAACAGAATAAAACATAGAAGGACGTTTTCCTCCTGTCGATCCAGCTTGTAACAGATGATTTGAAAAGTCAGTGAAAAGGCATAATGCTGCAGTTTGGCGTTTTCTTTTTCAGAATGCTACTGGAGTTTGCTGGAGTGTTTAGGCTGAGGCGGTCTTTGCAGTCATTAACCTACTCTGCAGATGTGTTTTGTGAATGATGAAGGCAATGATTAAAGTTGTTGTTATGAACACATTGTTATGAAAGTCTGAAGGCAATGGAATGTTCCAAAGTCTCGATGTGGCTTTGGGGAAAATTAATAAAAACAACTTTCTAACATGGTTTCCTTAATAACTGCATGTACAAGTTCTCAGACTGCACAGCTGCAGTGATGTATAACAAGAGGATACTATATATATATATAAAAAAAGAAAGTAAAACTCCAGGAGTAATGTTGGAACGGTATGTGATCCAGAGCAGTTTTCTGAGAATTCATGCATGAGAATCTCATTGGTCACAGGATAGTATCAGGTAACAGTCTACCCCCTTGTATTTGAACCCTCTTCAGTGACTTGGTGCAGCAAAAGAAGACAACACCAGTGTGGAATATGTCAAAATCTCCCTTTCTCTGTTTGAAAAAAAAAACAAATGAAAGAAAAAAAACTCAAATGGAAAATAAAGTCTCACTTGGAATGATAGACTACTACTATCATAATAGTAATATAGTATTTGAAAGTTCACATTCCAGCTTGTCAAACACATAATGTGACCAATGTCTTCCATACTGGGGCAACTACTCAGTAAAGAAAAAATATATGATATATAAATAAATATAATGATATATTTGCTTTAATTTGAATTAATTTCTGTAATCTGCCACTGTGGGAATGAGTTTTCAGAGTCAATGTTTCAGAGTCAGTACAATGTTTATTATACTTGTTTTAACAAAATATTTATCACTTATGTCGTTAGAATTCCATAAAAAGTACATTTCCACCTGATAAATCATTCTGTCAAGGCCTGTATGGTGTTAAATGACAAAAAGCTTTTACATATTTCATAAAAACATGGACAAATTGTAGACATTTTTACTGATCATGTGACCATCACATTTAATAAGTGTCAGTATGTCAGTGCAAACATTGCTGTATTATCTGTATTCTGTTTTCAGTGCTGGAGGAAAAGGCTACACCAGCCTGCATGATGTTTACACCAAACTCAACCACACAGCCACAAATTCTGTTCACTTTAAGTCTCCGTGCTCACGTAAGGCCACCTGTTTCATGGCACCGTAACGGACATCGTGTGGACAAACCGCTTCTTTGCACCTGGCGCTATTGACAGGCACTCTCTCCACCAACGTAAAAAAAAAAAACCACAATGGCAGAGGTGTCAGAGGACAGAGCAGGGCTGCAGCTCTCTGTGGAACATTGTGTTTGCGTTGTTGTTAAACGTAGCCAAACAAAACGTATATTCAGTCCGTGCTGTGTTTTGATCCAGTCAGGTTACTGCCTCCTACAAACCCCAGAGAGAGGTGAGGAGGTTTACAATTGTATGGAGGCCAGGGCCTGAAGTGGAACAACTGAAAACAGTCTGGCAGGGTGAGCAGGGTATTAAAAACACAAGGGAGGGACAGGAAGACACAGAGATAGAGGGGGGAGCAAAATTATGAGACTGCAGGGAACGGAATGAGGGTGGTAGATGAGGTAGATATTTCGGGTCCAGCAACTCTGGACTTCCAAATAACCTCTATCAGGATGTGCCCTTGGGCCCACGTCCAGACCAAGGCTTGGAGCGCCTTCACATACAGGGCTGTTCCCTTCCCATTTCCTTGGCTGTGCATGCCTCTATGGGAGGCGACATAGCCAGGGAGAAGTCTGTACACTCGTGTGGAACACTTTAGACTGTCAAAGGCAATTGAGAGTTGTTTTTTTAGTGTAAATGTGGTCACATGACCTGTTAAAACAGAGAGCAACATATCTGCCTGTGTTAAGACCTGTCTCTGGTTGAGGTTTTCTGTGTTTTGGCAGCTGTCATACATCTGGGTGCTTCGAGGTCTTACCTCCAGCTAGTAGCTTACTTGCATCTTAGAGACCAAACAGGGCGTTTCCTTACAGAGCGTTACTGTGAATTTTGACAAACCAAAGTACTACCAATTACAAAATGTGCATGTAAAGAATTAAAGTTGAGCAGACATTATATAAGGCAGCAGTGTAGCACAGTGGCAAGGCGCTAGACTCGTAACTGAAAGGTCTCTGGTCCAATTCCCCGCTGGGGCACTGCTGCTGTGCCCTTGGGCAAAGTACTTAACCCAGAATTGCCTCAGTAAATATCCAGCTGTATAAATGGGTAACATGTAAAAAAATGTAAGTTGCTCTGCTAAATGCTAATAATGTAAATGTGTGTAACTGTCATTTTTCAGAGAGGGTAGGGATAGGGGTATTCAATAGGGTGGTCAATCTTTTAAATGTCGTCAGAACAATTTTGGTCACAGGGGGCAGAAGCTGTTGGAGTTCCTTGGCGAAACTGTCTGCCATCCTTATGCCATTAACATGCCACCGGGGGGCCGTTTCCTCGAACCTGGGCGGCGGTGTGTGTGTGTCGGAGTGATGTGCGGGCAGGTTTACGGAGCGTGTTTAAGTGGGGCATTCCAAGCGCCCCCCCAGGGGGCGATAAACTTGCGCGGTGGAACCCTCAATCTTCCGCCTGTCACGCTGACAAGGCCTCTCATGTGGATTCCATCAGCCACACGCTGATGACTTGAGCAGCAGTGTGGCCTGGAAACCGAAAAAAAAAAGGAGAAAAAAAAACGGCCAGGCATTTCGACAAACAGCATATGCTACACTGATGGGAATTCTGCCTGTGACTGGAGAGCACCGTCAACGGCAGGCCAGGAGAGCTGGAAGGGCTGGCTTTGACGAGAAACCTGTCAAAAGCGCGCTCCGCGGAGATTCTCCTCACGTTCAGCCTACCTATAAACCGGTGACAGTCGATACGCTGACGTGCGATGCAGGAAGAGATGCAATGTCACTTGGTTGTCACTGGAAGTTTTTGTATAGCACATAACAGTTGAACTGAAAACCACCCTCACTCCACTTTAAGGTTAGCATTAGACTCCGCGATCAGGCTTGAAATGATGTGAAGTCTTCCATAGAAGACATACTCAGCCTAGCAATAGGAAATTATCATCCTATGTGCCTTTTTTTACTTTGGGTTACATATTTTCCACATATGAAGAAGGAAACTCTGTGGACCCATTTAGATATGATGACAGAGTGAATTTCCTGTAATAATGGCTTCAAACTCTTGCCAATGCATGTGGTGAAAAGGATACTTTAGGAAATATTATAAAGAGGCATACTTACAATTATTATTTGTATAATTGAATTTTTCTTTTGTTTGTGATGTTGAAATGTGACCTACTTTTAAGAGAACAGCTTAAAAGTTTAAAATACCACTTAGTGACCACTTAGAACTTTTCGGCATTGCACAGTCATGGAATATGCCTTATGTTTGGTTTAAGGGAAATTTAACAGAGAGTGACATATCTGGAACTGACATTGACAGACAAATTAACCTCTTCTTTTCCTGAGTGAAGATGGCCAGGAATTGAACTGTTTTAGTCATGCCCTCTCATTAGTTACATTACCCATTTAGATAGTGGGAAATTTACTGAAGCACTTTGGCTAAATGTAGTAAATTACTCACAAGTACAACAGCAGTAATCCAACCAGGACTGGAAACTTCTGATTATGAGTCTGAGGACCTGAGCCTCAGTGCTGTAGATGATGATATCAGCTTCTGAGAAATGCTGAGGGAGGATTCACCACTGAAATTTTCCACACGCTGTCAGCTTTTCTTATATTTGTGGGGCTCCATGGAAGGCATAGGCTGGAAGACCTTGCTCCTTGCTGCCAGCTAACAGTCCAGCTGTAAGGGTATCTATAGACAGCAGAAAAAAAAAAAAACCAGATGCTGCAAGTTAAGAACTTTTCTGCAGTGAAGGTTTAAAGAATTCCATACAATCTGCTTTAGATTAAACATTGGATACATTATAACAGTTTATGTTTAAAGGGAAAGTGGAAATGCAGCACGCACACACACGCACGCACACACACACATGTGCACATGCACATGCAAACACATGCACGCACACACACACACACACACACACACACATGCACACACACACACACACACACACACATGTGCACATGCACATGCAAACACATGCACGCACACACACACACACACACACACACACATGCACACACACGCACGCACACACACATGTGCACATGCACATGCAAACACATGCACGCACACACACACACACACACACACACACACACACACACATGCACACACACACACACACACACACACATGCACATGCAAACATGCGCGCACACACACACACGCGCAAACACACACACACACACACACACACACACACACATTTTCTATCAGTGTACTTCACCAGGGATGAACCCACACATGCATCGATATGGCTCGGTGCTGCAGTTTCAGCTTCTCTCAATGAACTCTGCTCAATGGGCTTGTGTATACAGTATCAGGGGGCACTCACACACACTTAACAAGAACAGCTGCCTCTTCTCTTGCTTTCCAGATGTCCTTCAGTAACATAGAAGGCACTTCCTTTGGGAGTCATACGATGATTTTTTTCTTTCTTTCTTTCTTTAAGGTGGATCTCGCAGTTTCCCGCTGCGTAACCCCGAGGAAAATCTGCCCTGGGAGGGCCTCTGGGAACAGCCCCCCCCCGCCCCCATCTCACCTCAGCCCAAGAGGCAAAATAACACTTCTGATCAGACTCACTGTCTTTTTAGGTCATAGTTTGGTGTACAACTACACGAGTCCCATCCAGCAGGCAGCTGTAGAGATGGACAGATATAGGCCTAAACTGAATAACAGACAAGGCTGCTTTTATGGTGTGCTTTCCTTCTTTCTGACCTTTTCCCGAGAGACCCCCACTGGCCATGCTTAACGCCCCGCCAATAACATATGGCACGACCTCTTCAAAGGCAGCTTCTTACCTGCCACAAAAAGATAAAATTTAATATATTTTGTTGAGCTACTCTTAGTTCCATGACAATTTTAAATGTAGCCTGCAGCACTGCACATGTATTGAGGACTTATGCGGTTTATGTGCAATTCTTGCTCGAGAAACATCTGGGATTTTACAGAAAATCAGGCACCAGCCTTGCCCTGTCAAGCACCTTTGTTTAGAAGGTGTACTCACCACATGACATTACTGTAATTTAGCAGATGCTCTTATCCAGAGAAACTTACATAGATTAGAATTTTTTACATGTTGCACATTCATATAGCTGGATATTTACTGAGGCAATTCTGGGTTAAGTACCCTAGTTAAGTCCAAGAGTACAATGGCGGCGCCCCAGCGGGGGGCCTGTCCTGCTCCTTACCACTATGCTACACTGCCACCCTCGTGGTGTTCATGGCACGTGTTGCTGCTTGTAGAGATGTTGTATACATGCAAACATCCCACTGAAATCAGCAATGTGCGGCACCAACAGTTTTCCAAGGTTGTCACGCAAATGGAGTTTTTTCCTCAGAGGTGTCAAATCTGATGTAAGAAAGCAAAACTACAGTGCGCTGCCAAACGAGGCTCATCTGACTGACGGGAGATGTTAATGTCAGTGTCAGCCTTTGACTGCGCCTGATCTCAGGTCAACTCATCTGTCAGAAAATATTCCCTTTCTCATAATTTGTCATGATTCCAGATATCTGGCGTCATGTCCGAGGTGCCAGCTGGTGAGCTTATGGGATGTGCACATATTGGATGATTTAAAGATCAAAAATATCAGCAGAGTCTGTGAGGTGAATCCATAAAAGTGATAATCTCAGACTGGGACACAATTATGGATGCTTTTATGCCCTCTCATACTCAGTTTGGTACAGAAGATAGGCTGCAGTTAGTGGTCAGAACGCACTGAAATCAAACAAATTGCAAAAGGAATAATCTGTAACCCAACATGATGAACTTCCTTCCTTATATGACACTAAGAACATTAATTAATTGTATTCAATATAAATGTTATAATAAATTGTAAACAAGGTAGGACAATCTTTTGATTTGTGCCAAAAGAGCCACCATCTTCTCTGCAATTCATTAAAATACAAAGAAGATGGTTGCACTCGAAAGTGGAGGTAACATCTGCTGAAATAAAGTCCGATCGGAAGTGTGTCACTGATGACCTGTGCACACAACCGTTATGCTATGGAAGAAACTAAAAGCCTCTGAAAAGTGCACCCAGAGCACCTCTTAAAAGCTTAACAAATATCGGACTCTTTTATGTGGACAAAACAGAGGCAGAACTTTCTGCCCCATATCACCTGCACCGGATTTCCTTGGCAAACAAATGGATGACTCGTTTGACCTAATGCACGTCTGCATAGGCAATACCGCATGATACCCTCACGGGTTTATCGGGTCCAAAACTAAGCAAGCAAATCCTAATGCAATTGTTTACAGGTGTCACTTTAAACACATAGGTGTTACTTTAAAAACATACTGCATCAGTGTGCAGTGATCAAGGCTGGAAATCAGGATTGAGCAGGTGTGCATCTTACTCATTTGTTTCATCTGGCTTGATGTTGCACTACCTCTGCATTTAAGAAAGTGATGTGGAAATGTACAGATTTGTTTTTTGTTTAATACTGCCACACTTGAATTATACTTTTATATAATCGATTACACACACACACACACACACACACGTATATATACACCGATGAGCCAAAACATTATGACCACCTGCCTAATATGCTGTTAGTCCTCTGTGTGCCACCAAAACAGCGCCAACCCACCGAGGAATGGGCTCTACAAGACCCCTGAAGGTGTCCTGTGGTATCTGGCACCAAAACATTGGCAGCAGATCCTGTAAGTTGCGAGGTGGAGCCACTGTGGATCGGTCCAGCACATCCCACAGATGCTCAATTGGATTGAGATCTGGAGAATTTGGAGGCCAGGGCAACACCTTGAACATCATGTTCCTCAAACCATTCCCGGACAAAGTGTGCAGTGTGGCAGGGAGCATTATCCTGCTGAAAGAGGCCACTGCCATTGCCATGAAGGGGCGCACCTGGTCTGCAACGATGGCACGATGTTAGGTGGCACGTGTCAAATTGACGTCCACATGAATGGCCGGATCCAGGGTTTCCTAGCAGAACATTGCTCAGAGCATCACACTCCCTCCACCGGCTTGTCGTCTACCCATAGTGCATCCTGGTGCCATCAGTTTCCCAGGTGAATGGTGCACACGTACACGGCCATCCACGTGATCTAAGAAACTGCTCCATGGTCCAGTTCCGACGCTCGTGTGCCCATTGTAGGCACTTTCAAAGCTGGACAGGGGTCATCATGGGCACTCTGACCAGTCTGCGGGTAAGCAGCCCCATACACAACAGGGTGCGATGCACTGTGTGTTGTGACACATTCCTCCCGTAACCATCATTAAAATTTTCTGTGACTTGTACCACAGTAGACTTTCTGTCAGTTCGGACCAGATGGGATAGCCTTTGTTGCCCTCGCACATCGATGAGCCTTGGGCGCCCAACACCCTATCGTTGGTTTGTGGCTTTTCCCTCCTTGGACCTCTGTTGGTAGGTACTCACCGCTGCTGACTGGGAGCACCCCACAAGCCTTGTCGTTTCAGAGATGCTCTGACCCAGTCCTCTGGCCATAACAATTTGGCCCTTGTCAAAGTCGCTCAGGTCTTTATTCCTGCCCATTTCTCCTGCATCCAACATGTTGACTTCGAGAACTGATTGTTCGCTTACTATCTAATCAACCCAGACCTTGACATGTGCCCTTGTTTGGAGATGATCAACGTTATTCGGTTCACCTGTGAGTAGTCATAATGTTTTGGCTCATCGGTGTATATGGCAAGTGAATAATTCAGGCTGATAAGAATCAGAATCTATTGCCTTGTCCACAAACAAATTTATTTCCACAGGTCGGGTTGTGTGAAGATAATATTTCTTTCACTGATATGACTAAACCACGCAGTAGAATGTCTCAATGCACAAAGTGCTTTGTTTTTGCTGTTGTTTTTTCAAGCTAAATCATACACTTAGTACTGCAAAAATACAGCCAGCAAAAACAGATATTCTGAAAGTTCTTTTCTAAATGGCATATGTTTGCAATTAAGACAACTGGCTGCACTACTTCCTTGTAAAACTTCATGTGCTTTCTCATGATAAACGTGGAAACTATTTTTCAGAGCCAATAAGGGCAAATATGAGGAACTCCTACATGTGTCTCCTACCCAGTTGATTTCCCCGTCTCCACAAGGGAGGAACAGAATATGTTGTAATAAATAAACTACATCAGACTGATGCCAGAGTCCTGTTTTTTTCTTCCTTAATTGGCTGGAACAGAGTTTGGACTTCTGAACAAATTTGGTGGTTCAATCTGTTTTTTTTGGTATTTACTAAAATGACAAAGGCATTTCCCCATACCAAAGAGAGAGACTTTACTGTCAAATGTATTCACTAATGTATTCACATTTGATATTGGTAAGTTTTACAGCTCTGTTTGGGATCTGTGCCATTGAGTTTAATTTGTATTTTGCTTCAATTTTTTAACCAGAATTAAATAAACCTTTAGTCAGTGAAAGGGTTGATACTGGTGTCATTTTCATCTCTAGAAGAGGTATGGGACAGACTGCAAACATTTGACACCACTTCTCTGGTATGAAATACCTTCACTGAGGCACTTAGGTATCATATGACAGAGGTGTAGAACAGCTGTAAGAGGCAAAAACAACTCTTTCTCAGAAATATTACTGCCATTTATTCGCTTCTTGTTACAGGGCAGTTCAGTGCTTGACATTTCACATGAAATGAAACTAACAAAGCTCATTCACATTCTGTCAAGAAAAACCACAACAAAAACATATTTGCACTGTCTGCTCTCAAACATTGTAAATATGTCTGGGAAACAGACGCACACATGGACATGTAGAAAAAAGAGGCCGTGTGAGCAACATCGGACCTTGGACAACATGTTCAGCTCATTGAAGCAAGTCATTTCAATTGGACTATTTACACATTTTGAACTTCGTGTCGAGCAAATCCTTGCCAGCACCCCTTTCCTGTGCTGACAATTTCTCTCCATCCCTCTCTCCACTCCTTTCCTGTGGTGTATGGGGCCTGTATGTACTAGATCACTTCAAGATGTATATCAGCGCTGACGTACCATGAGTCCCTCTTTAGGAATGCAATAAGGAGTGATCTCTCCTGACGTGACTCTCTGTGTTCGAGTCTGTCTCTCCCACCGAGGGTGTCATTTATGACTCTCGCTTCCCAGTGGAAGGTGGAGCAGCTCTTGTTCTGGGGCTGTATGAACCTAATGACTGCAGTCCCGACCCTGCTCACATATCTCCTCAGATACATTTCCGTGAACTGGCCTGGAAATCCCGCAAAAAAAAAAGAAAACAAACTTTCCATTAAGAAAAGCAAATGGAAAGGCCCGATCCATCATCGACTTTGGGGTGGGGAAAAAGCAACTTTATGATCATCTGGTGTGGTATTGCGCTGTTTTGAATTAAAGACCCGTACACTACAAATCAAACATTGCATCATCTACTCAAGGCTTGCATTCATTCAAAATAGCATTGGCCCTGGCATGGTTGCCAAATCAAATAATAGTTTTTATCAGCATAAACAATAAATAAAATAAATCAAACCAAGGCATGGGAGAAAAGCAGAGACTGCTGTAATAGTGATGTTTGCTGTTGGACTGTTTAAATGTTTTCCAAAGCCTTAAAAAGAACATTTCACAAAAGTGAATGATGTGTTGCACACCATGTAATGTCACTACTGATTACTAACGTGGTTTAACAAAAATATTGAATGTTACACAGATGAGCCTGCTGGGCAGGACAAATTATATCAGTAACACAAAGGAAACAAACCCATTTTGTACTACATCTCTCCGAAACAGTAATAACATCAAAACCCACTGATTCTTATCAGCCTGTGTTATTCATTTATTTATTTTATAGTGTACAGAGCATTTTTAACCCAACCAGGATACATATTTTGTCCTTGTTGGTCTAGATGTGCTTGATTTTATCTCTGTGTTTGTGGAGAACCTAACCATAGTAGCGCTGAAGCGTTTATCAGTGCCTGTGAACTCCCTGATGGATTATAGAAAAATGAAAAAGTTTCATTCAAATACAATTAACTATTGTTTCATTCATACAAGGAAACCTTGTCCACAATTTTCCGTTACATGAACCCTAAATTATCTCTCATACCCCTACCTCTGAAGTTTACACAAATACCACTGAATAAGCAACCATGTGTATAATTTTGCTGGAATGTTTAGAAGCAGTCTGAGAGGATTATGCTCTGAGATCTTGCTGGATGCTTCCAGGCTGCAGCAGAGTGTCTCATAGCCAGCAGTCCTAAGTCTGAGCATTTTTCCCTTTTATCTCCCTGTTCTTCTTTACTGAGCTCTGCCACATCACACAAATGCTACTCACTCTTCTCAACATCTGAGTTTAAAAGAGAGAGAGAGGGAGAAAGACTGCAAACCATTAGAAATAGTATACTAAACCCTTACATGTGTGTGAAATTGAACAGACATTTATTTGCAAAGAACAAAAACACATTGGCTGACTGAGTGCTATATTTTTGATCACAGAAATCAACATCCAGATATAGTAAGGTCTGGGAAAGGTCACAGCACTGTATCGCTTAATATCTGAAGACATTTGGGCAAACATTGTCCACCCACTAGATGAGTCACTGTTTGCCTAGTACAATACTGTTAATTCTTAAAGGAAAGCCTTTGGTGTCAGGACTTACACTGGTTTGTTAGAACAGCTGCCAGCACTTTAGGTCACTTTTATCATTGAAGCTTGTGGCTTTATGATTGAAACATGATTTGAAAACAATCAGGTTTAAATGATATGTTTAATTAAGAGCACTAATCATAGTTAACTTTTAGAAAGTAATAAATACTTCACACAGCCGTGCTCTTCCTGACCACAACGGTGTCATTTTCTTTCAAAATGTAATGATAGCCTGCCCTCTTCTGGGTTAATCATGAACTACAATCTCACGGAAATCCTACGAAGTAACGCGACCCTTAAAAGCAACATAACTCAACATAGGCTACTACTTTTCAGAACTGTTACTCAAAGACAATTTCCCAGCCTATCTACTGAAAATACCTTGGATGAAATTACTGCAAATTTTTCCATAACTTTTTAATCATTAACAAGAAGACGTAAAACGTTTTATCGGCATGTAACCATACTGACACAACGTAGCCTAGCAATCATGCAGCACTTTGAAGACTGTAACGTTGACAGTACAATATAAACTCACGGCATCGCATTGATTTAATATAATCAATAAGCTTTACTGATTTAATGGTTTTTCTGGCGTCTTTTAAAGTTCGGAAAATATGACCGTTCAGATTTTTTAACTACCGTGACAACGTGGACATTTTAGTATTTGTCAGGGAGAGACTACTCAAAACTAGGACTGTCCCGGTTAAATCGTGACGTCTGCACGGCAGGCAAAGGTCTCGTCGTTTATGAATGACTACCATCCGACGGTGCTACAACCGTCTATAGTTGGCCTTGTCATCTTTCTGTAGATGGCAGTACTGAGTTTGTGTCGGTCAAAAACCTGAACAAGGAAGAAGACTGTAAAGTGACCACTTCCGTGGAGACGCAACGCTGAAGTGTGTGCAAGTACAGGAAGCAGTCGTGCAGTTTTATCAGCATAGAGATAAGACTAGAAGCGAAACTAACAGCCTGACAGCCTAACGTTAGCTGACAATAAACTCAAAATCTATACTGCAAGCTTGTTAGCTAAAGGTAGACAACTTCAGCAAAAAGATGGCTTATCCAGGATATGGTGGAGTAAGTAACCTTTTAGCTAGCTAACTACAGCTACTTTCATGTTATGTAGCCAGCTGTATTCTAATTAATGTGTGTTTATTAGTGGGGGGAGGAGGCTGACCGAAAACCCAGCTAGCTAGCTACAGGTTTGAGGAACAGAATGCCATTTGAACAGCTAGCAATGAAACGCAAATGGAAAACCACGCAACCAGTGGAGTTACAAAGCAAGAAATAGAGCCGATTAGCCGTCCACACGCTGTAGCATTTTGCGCCCCAGACCGTTGTTATCAGGACATTATTTTTAGCCCGGCTAGCTTCTTATGTAACCGAATAGGCTAGTAAGGTGGACATCTAGTTAAATTTAGCTAACTTTTTTAACCTTAATGGTGTAAGCCTGGGTAGTTTAATCACCTAGCTACCTAGCTAGGGCAAACTTCCTAAACAGCCTCTAAGTTAGCTAGCTAGTAGTTTGACGTGTTAGATAGATCAAAGTAGTAGATTGACTGTGATTGTGAGTTCTCCATCGTTACTGTAGCTAACGTTGTGAAGCTAGCGATCTGGGCATTTAAGTTAGTTGTCTAGCTAACATAGAGTCTGACTGCATACCCTGTGGGCGCAGAATTGACTAACTAGCTAACCTGTTATAACTAGCTAACTTGTTCAACCAACCACTCTGAACTACGGAGGCAGTTAGTTTCACCCATGTAGCTTACTCTGGTCACCCTAATCTTGGAAGAGGTTACTATTTCAGATACGTGCATTTCACGGATGAAATCCGATAGACGACGCGGCCCTTCTGGGTTTAGGGTTTGGGCAGTGTGCGCACAGCCTTCCAGCGAGAGAGGGGCGGTGGCAGCGAGCTTGGCCATGCTCATACACTTAAATGGCTGATACATTTAAATGGTTAATACACTTAAATGGTTGATCCACGGCCATGTTCGTACTCGGTCCCTCTTCAGTGGGGTTGCGCAACTCTCCAGCCCGCTGCTTCTGCTTAACCAATCAGAAGTTAGCTAAGATTTCGCTAGAAATTCCACCTTGCAGGAGAAGAGATTTAGTTACCCAACGTAACATGAGGTAACGTTAACTCGGACATTATGTCGAGATTTAAAAAGGAAATACGATGCATGACTGAGAGTCGGCGAGAAAGTGGGAATTTAATGTACGTTAACTAAGCGAAAAGTGGTGACGGTATTTATTTAAAAGTAGTAAAGTTACAGGAAAGGTTATTTTAGCCGTTTCTTAAACTGCACTCTGACATAATGTTAAAGGTTTTGCATAACTTTTATTCGCTCCTTATATATCTAGCTAAACACCCAGGGTCTCCGCAAGCCCTTAGCTCGCTGATAAGGCAATGAAACACTTCCAAGGGTGTTTCTCGATAAAAATGGTGTCATACAAGTTACCCACAATGTTCCCTTTTTATCCCCTTTGTAGATCAGGGCTGTCCGCAATAAGCTTCTTCTGAGGGATGTCGGGTCTCTGATGCTCAACCCCTTCAGGCTTGCGTGTCTATATATTTATTGTGCATCCTTCCAATGTCTTCCTTCCAAAAGAGCGCACATTCAGCGGCCGTGCACACACATTTAGGTACAAGACATCAGCAGGCAAGACCCGTGCGGTTTGTATAGTTTCTGTGTCTTACACGTGAAGAATAACACCTCTTTAGGAGGCATATTTCAGATTTACCATGGTCAGTACAAAATACCAACATTAGCTACCCAGCCTGCTCGCCTGCAGCCGTTGTGCCCACCTCGCGAATTCACACGTCCGCAAATATTTTGCTACCTTGCCCCGGAAACCAGGGTCTCTCAGCCGCAGGAATAGGGGGTGGTTGTGGGTGGTATGCGGACAGGATGCGGGGGCCAGCACCAGTGACTCACGGTGGGGCAGGCGCGGTATTCGTTTAGCACTTTATCCGCTGTTGCAACCTCTAAAATGCTGAGTACGCTGAGCTGATGGTTACGTGCTTTGTGAGGTGCGCTAGGGTTGCTTAGTCATATACCATTACATTATTGTCATTTAGCTGATGCTGTTAACTAGAGCGACTTACATATATTATAATATTTACACGTTGTCCATTTGTACAGCTGGATATTTACTGTGGCAACTGCGGGTTAAGTATCTTGCCTAAGGGTACAGTACCAGGGTATTAGAACCAGCAACGTTTTGGGTACAAGTCCTGCTCCTTAGCAATATGGTGCACTGGCATCTGTTAGCTGAACAGTATTATGGGCAAAAAGGAATATGAGCTAGCACCATTTGAGCAGTTAGCCACAAGCAAACTGACAATAAGAGAAATAAGTCCACCAGACACTCAGCATTGTAGTTTGAAGGAAAGGTACCTGGAGGGGGGGTGGAATATGCAGTACAGTAAGAGAAAGAATCAGACATGATGTGTCATTATTCAGGAAGTAGCGTTATGCAAGAAGTCATAGGGAAACTACTCCATTGCAAGAGAGAACCTTTGACTTTGAGACAGTACAGTAAACAGATGATTAAGAGGCCAGTAGGGTGATTTTTTTGTTTTTTGTTTTTGGCAGAATTCAAGTATACCAACTACTCTTATTATAGTGATGCACTTATTTGGAAGTCGCTCTGGGTAAGAGCCTCTGCTAAATGATTTAATGTAATGTTCTAATGTACCCTTTCAATAAAAATATACCTTCAGATACATTTTTGCATTCCTTTCTAAGTACGGCGGGCCAATGCCAATGCCGGGAGGAATGCCAATGCCAGGTGGACCCATGGGTGCGCAGCCTCCGGGGGCATTTCCAGGGTATGGTGGCTTTCCCGAAAACGATCCCATGTGGGGCTACTTCAGGGCAGTCGCGGGACAGGTGAGAAGGTCACATGACTGCGTTACAGAGCAATACAATTCAATATAGATAAAGTATCTGATTATTAATGATTTTTAGAGCAGTGTTTGTAGATTTTCAGTTGTCTGTTGATACTGTGTGTGTGTCCCTTAGTGGTTCATGCTGAGCCATAGAGTGGGCTAAAGGCAAATGTCCTTGTTATGTTATATTTAATTTAAAATTAAATAATAATTTTGATACAGTGTACATTCTGCCATTTTAATGCTGAAGAGTTATTATAATAATGTTTTACTGCATCCTCACACCAAAAGATGTTTGGGTGATTATATTTACAGGATGGTGAGATCGATGCCGAGGAGCTTCAGAGGTGTCTGACGCAGTGTGGTTTCAGTGGCAGCTATGCTCGTAAGTGCAGGAAAGAAAAAAAAAAAAAAACCCTGCAGAGTGATAGTCATTTACCTTACAAGGTAAACTGGACAAGCTTTTAAATAGTTTGTAAGTGCAACACAGGGCATTTGTTAACCGTAAGAGCGTCTTCTAAATTAATGTTTTGTCTGCAAGTATGAATTTGGAACAAATTAGTCAAACTTAAGTAAAACATACAAAAAAAAAAAAAAACTGGATTTATTCAGTTCCTGTGTTCTTCCCCTCAGCATTCAGCTTGGAGACGTGTCGGGTCATGATTGCTATGCTGGATGTATCCTTTCCAGATCGGCAGCTCACCTAAACCCCTTTCTCTGTGCCAGAAATGCTCCCTTTGCTCACTGACACACAGTCATATCTGCAGTAAACGCTGAAAGAATGCCAAAATGAAAGACAGAGAACAGCACAATCAGTGTGCAAAGCTTTACCTGCAGTACATTGTAAAAATACTGAGGAACACAGGTGTAAATACCTGGAAATGTAAGCAGTGATAAGCTATGTTCCAGTTTTGATAATGTTCAGAGTGTGCGCACACATACGTAAATAGAAAAACTTTTAAAAATTTCTCATCTCCCTGGCTTTGCAAGGAGATTTTCCATTGGGAAATCTCACCAGTCTGTGTGAAGGCCTCACATGCCAATCAGCATGTTCTGTTGTCCAACACATGACAGCATTTCCCACCATCACTAATGGAGCAAATGCCGCAAGAGTGAAACAACCAGAAACAAAAATGTCAACTCAACATCAACGGTGATTTTAGACCTCCACCACCCCCTTTCAGAGATCATAATTTGTTGAAAAAAAACGTTGGCCTTCCTGCCGGAAGCCAGTGTGGCGTGAATGTGGTTTCAGACATTGGAAAGAGAGGCAGGTTTGTTTTGATCATCACAGTGCTCACAGCTTTGGGTTACTTGGAAACGTATATTGCATTCAATTCCCAGACACGTTTTTTTGAATTTGAGATTGAAAGGGTGTATTTGGGGGTGTAATGCCCTTGATTGTTAGACATGCCTGCTGTTCCAGCTGGCCCAATGCTAATGGCATGTTATGGGCATTAACTTGCTTTCCTGATGACTCACTGGGCTACATAATGTTTTTTCCATTATCGTCTTTATTAAGTAATTGATGCACTGGACACTTGTTTCTACGAGTTGTGCATGTTTGTCTCTTAATGCAAAATGTAAGCTCTAAATGTATATCAAAGTATTTTTCACAGGATTCAGCAGTAAAAGCTCACTGGTGCAGGATTTTAAGTGTAAAACAAAACAAATGGCATATACCTAATGTGGTTAACCACATTAACAAGATCTCTTCTTGCTGCTGCAAAGCTATTTTGCATACAGCAGTTTACTCACACCTGCACGGAAGAATTAAACACAGAAAATGCCTTACAGAACAATCCTAATAATCGGGGCACATAAAAATGAAGCTGGAAATCTTTGGAAACTGTTTTTAACACTTTGGTACAGTTGCTGTCTTGAGTAATTAATTGATATGAGGTTGGTTATCTTTCATAACATGAACGCTGGGAGTACTTAACCTAGTTTCTTCAGAGGGATTTTACCGGGAAGATGGGATTCAATGAGTTTAAAGAGCTTTTTACTGCTCTGAATGGCTGGAAGCAAAATTTCATGATGTTTGATCAGGACAGAAGTGGGACAGTGGAACCTCATGAGATGGCCCAGGCTATTTCCTCAATGGGTGAGTGTCAAGAAAGGATCTTATATTTGGGCTTTTGTTTTTATTCTTCCTTGAACCATTTTGCCTAAGTTCCCCATAACAATGTGCATCAAGAAATAGGTTTAAGAAAATATACAGTGACAGTCAAATGTTTGGACACACTTGCCTTTCTTTAATTTACTATTTTCCTCATTTTAGCATAATAGTAAAGACATCAAAACTATGAAATGCCACAAATGGAATTATGCAGTGACCAAAAAACAAATCAAAACTATCATATTTTAGATTCTTCAAAATAGCCAAAAATGTTTTTTTTTTTTTTTTTTAAGTTAACATTTTTTTGGGAAAAAAATTCATACATAGGCACCAACTTCACTATTTATATTTGTCTATGGAACAAGCATGTTTGCCATTATCTTAATCAGAAGTGTGCAGACCTTTGACTGATACTTTATACGTACATTGTATTCCAAGAGTAGGTGAAAGTATGGTCTGTATATTCCTGGTGTAGACTGTCTGTTGTCTGGTCTTCGCTTGTTGAACAGGCTATAGAGTGAGCCCTCAAGCCCTGAATGGCATCATAAAACGCTACAGTAAGGGAGGAAGAATCTTCTTTGATGACTACGTGGCCTGCTGTGTGAAGCTCAGAGCCCTGACAGGTAGGGCTTCTCTGTCCGTCCTCGGTGCCGGACTTTGACCTGTACGCTGTGTAAGTAATGTTTTCATCCATGCTGTGTCTCATTTTACAGAGAATTTTAGGAGGAGAGATGTCATGCAGCAAGGGACAGTAAACTTTCAGTTTGATGACGTAAGTATTCAAGGTTTTAATTATTATTTTTCACCTATATTGGCAACCGCAAATAGGTCTTGCAAGCATAGTGATCACCAGGCACCAGTGTAGTGTAACGGTAAGGAGCAGGAATTGTAACTGAAAGGTTGCTGGTTCGATTCCCTGTTGGGGCACTGCTGTTGTACCCTTGGCCATGGTATTTAAACCATAATTGCATCAGTAAATACCCAGCTGTATAGATGGGTAACACATAAAAAATGGTAACCTGTGTAAGTTGCTCTGTATGACATCTGCCAGATGCCAATAATGTAATGATCACATAATGATGCTTACTGGGTTTATTAATGGCTTTCTTCCTTCTGAAGTTTATCCAGTGTACAATGACAATCTGAGTGACATCACCGTGGAAGACCATCTAAGGAGAGAGGCGTCAGTATGGGCCATGAAGGGCATTAAGACCACTCCTCCACGAAAAAAAAGGAAGATGTATGTATGTACTATCATGTTTAGTTCGCTATGCAACGCAAGAATATCAGATGTGCTTTTTAAAAGTATCTGTGTATGTAAACCATTACTGAGTGTAATACACATTAGTGGTGAAAAGGTCAAGTGATATACTGTTGTATCTTTTGATTCATCCTGTGCCAACAACAACTCCCATCATGACTTTTATATATATTTTTTTTAATATCTGTATTGTTTTTGTAACCACTGGTCTTCTGGAGCAGAAAAACGCATGACTGAATTTTCTTTGACAGAACAGCTTTAACCACAGTCCCACGCGCTATTGTACTCCTGTATTCATTTGAAAAGTGTTTCCAGGTGTAATCGCACTGGAAAGTTTAATACAGCTATTTTGCCATGGCTTTTTCACTGCTGTTGCCTACACAATGGAGGAAATATAAGAGGTCAATGACTTGTATCTAATGTCTTTAAACACACAACATTGCATGAGTGCCTCTATGGTCAGTGCTTCATTTTGATAATTGTGGTCTGATCTAATGATAACCTACCGAATGTCTGCTGTACCTAACTTTCATTTTTTACTGCTTTGCACTGTGATCTTCACTGTACATGTTTCAGGGACATTTTGTTATTCAAAACATAATAAACTCATGCTTGTTTTCAGTATGTTTTTTATTTATACAAGTCCTCATACTTTGTTACCTAACTGACTTGTGATTATTTACATGGACACTATATATATATATATATATATATATATATATATATATATATATGTATTCGAATAAACTGTAAAGTGTTGCATTATATAAAATATACAGTGGCAAACTTTAAAAATGCATAGAAACAATTCTGAAAAGCATTCAGTTAAAATGTACACTTTTCCACAGTCCAAGTTTGAAATCCTTGTGCAAAAGTTAGCAAATCTAGTCATCTTATAAGAAACAGTTCTGTGGGGGGCTCTCCTAGCCTTTAATAGGAAAGTTTCATCAGGCTAGCTGGATATATAAACATCAAATAATGGAACAGCATTAAAGCTTACTAGGTGCAGTACAAGTGCAAGTACCAGACACCAGCTGTCATATGGAAGTCTCTAATACATGAATGCAATCTGACAAAAAAAATTTAGGAAGTGATATGTATAACTTTGTGTATGACCGTACAGTTCTGATTTCTAGTATTTTACAAAGGGGTGGAGTTTGACGTTAAATTTCACATAGTTTTTTAATGACATTTTTCTCTTGATTTTTCTTTCAGTTGAGAAACTAAATGTTAAAAATTAACATTGTTTCTAATTTGAGTTTACCATATCAGACCAGAGATAAAGCCATTTAAAAGTGCTTACGGCCACAACACAGTCCCTTTTGTCAGACTGAACAGTCTATTACAAACTTTGCATGGAAGTGTCATTTTTTAAACGACTCATTTCAGGGAATTAAATAAAAATGGTCACCCATGGAAGTCACTGAGTCTCTCTAATGGGGAAATCTTCTAAGACTGATTGTACATTGAATGTACTGCTTGGGGTCTCTGGAGTAGCTCAGCCAGTTAAGGCTCTTGTTCGGAGGCATGGCTGAGCCTTATGGCCTGGGTTTGATTCCAGCCATGTCATTGGTCCACAGTGACCTGGAACCCACAGCTGTGGAGCAGACTGGCCTCGTTCCTTTTCGCAAACGTGGGAGAAATTTTAGTGTGCAGGTATGTTCCATCCTAAATTTGATGTAGCACAAATAATTTTGGCAAAGGCAAGGCATGTTAAATAAATCCCTATTTACCATTACAACACAAAAAAAGAAAAAAAAATTGGTAAGGAAGATTCTAGAAGTTTCAGTATCAGTTTTTTTTTCCTCACAGGTTTTCAAAAGCAGCATTTTTACAGAATAAATAACTTTAGTTCCATATAATGTGCAAATGTATTTTATGAAAAACCATTTCACTTAAATTTCAGATTTATGTGAAAATGGTTACGTCGGGTAGAAGGTTTGGAATGCAAACTTAAAATTGTGTCTGCTTGAGAGGGTCGCGCGGAAGCTTATCCTGACATAAATGTTAGCTAATAAAGTTCTCGTACACTGTATTATTGCTCTCTTAGTCCCAGGTTGGAAGTATGTTCAGGGTCAAATGACATAATCTTAGTCAGTCCCACTGATTTATTTATTTGTAGAACTTAATATGTAAATAGGGTTGGGACACATTTCATGATATAGTTTACTGGAAAAGTCACTGTCTCTTCAGCTGGCATTTTCTAATGGAATGTGGGATCCATTTTGTATCTCTCGGGTTGTGACCAGTTTACAATTTGACTTTCTGAAATATTTTTCCACTTTTAGGCACAGTATTGCACGTGGCTTAATTAATTGGCTAATTGGTACATACTATTTTTCAGACATTAGAAACTAGTCAAAAGAAAGCACACTGAAATACCTGGACGTTTGAATACTAATTTGTCTGCAGCAAAGTAAGCTTTGTGCTGTGCACAACCAAACAAAAAGTCCCCAAGACCTAAAACTCCTCTCCTCTGCAGACGTGCCAACACTTGATTGTCGGTGAAATCAGCTGTATTAACATGCAACAGAAAATCCCGACATGCATTTCTGTTCTGGAACAAGCATGTAAGGTGCCTTGTGTTGCAGGCAGTGTAGCCTGCATTATGTACACAATAAATACATATGTATATATGTATATTTTTACATAAGAAAATAAATAGATAGGGGAAAAAAAAATCTACAGTATTCATTTGCATATGACATCATATGCAAATACAGTCCTTCTAAACCCTGAGTCAAACTTCAGAGGATTTGCGGTGGACGTGTTCAGGCAAACAGTCAGCCATGGGGGAGGCCTATTTCCAGGGAAGACCAGGATCAGAAACCGGCCTGTGGAGTCCCAGCGTTTCTGCACTATTGAGGGAGGAAACTGAGAGGGAAGGGTGTCGCACTGGAAGTGGAAGGGATTTTGGCTGCTGCCTTGGAGGCGGAGGAGCCGACTGATCCCGATTTGGTCCGATTTGGGATAGTTCCAGGTCCTGTTCCAGCAAGGCTGTGACAATCCCCGCCGGATCCCTGCCCACATCCGTCAGGGATTCTTTGGATTTCTGTAGGGACTTTCCCAGGTCGAGGAATTCGGGACTCTGTGAAACGCACACACACGCACACACACACACACTTAGCCACTGGTCTTATTCTGTTCCGATGACCCTGAGACTTATTTGCGCTCCCCGAATGTCAGCATGCAGCGTCATCATAACTGAGCGTAAATGAAATGTATGAGATTATTTCACAGCTTCAAATGCCAATGAACGTTCACATTCTGGGTACATACCCCGAGCCACATTCAGGCCAACATAATGGGAGTTTCCATAGGAAGTTTTTAAATACATACATATCTGGTATATTATTATTATTATTACTATTATTATTATTATTATTAGTAGTAGTAGTGGTAGTAGTAGTAGTAGTATTGGTGTAAAGACTGGATAACCACTTCCCTGTCACATATAGTTAGGGTGAGAAGTGGAGTTTCTAAAGTATTTGGTCAGAGCAACTGTAGATGTGTATGTCAGTCTTTACAGTTAACTGAAACTTCACAGTACACATCCCTTTCAGCGTAGATAAATATATTATGAATAATTTATGTGTACATACTCAATGCTAATAAACTTTTAATGAGATTTCAAATTTTCAGCTTTTTTTTCATTGCCATAACAGAAGTCAAACTGTGATCTACATGTGTATCAACTGACCACCATTTGTAATGGGTCATAAAAGGGGTGTGTTGTGTAATTTAGTGATGTGATTGACACCAGCCATACCTTTGACAAAGGGGTAAGAACATTTTTTACTGTTATGAACATTTTTGTATTATTCCCCCTTCTCACCCATTTTAGCAGTTGCCAGCTAGGTATTTAAGCTTGTCACCAGTGCAATGACTGCTACTGAATCCACGTCAGACTGTGGGGTGAGGCATGTGCTACCCTCCAACACCCACACCCACCTCCCGCAACTGTTCTCACTGTTTTCATTAGCAGTCCCACAGTGCACCAGGAGGAAAAGGTTATCAGAGGAGAGGCGCATGCTCTTTACGCTGTCTGAGAAACTCACAGGAGCCCAGGGTGTTGAGAGAGGAGTGATCAGGGACCCTATCTGACCTTACGTGATACACAAGTAAGTACACAAATACATAAGCTATACAACCAAACATGCAATGAAAACTCATCTCCTCAGACTGTTCCTCACAGATGTTAGCAACCTGCAAGGTGTCCACTTGCATCTAAAATGACTTTGTCTTGCTGCCTGAGGTTATCCCTTGTTGTTTGTGGATGTTGCTTGCAGGTTCGATCCCCGCTGGGACACTGCTGCTGTACCCTTGGGCAAGGTACTTAACCCACAATTGCCTCAGTAAATATCCAGCTGTATAAATGGATAACATTGTAAAACAACTGTAACCTATGTAAGTCGCTTTGGATAAAAGTGTCTGCTAAATGAATAAATGTAAATGTAAATGTAAAATAATGGCCTTCCAAATCACTTTGGATAAAAGCGTCTGCTAAATGAATGAGTGTAAATGTAAATGTATAGTGTTTGGGTATTTGTTTTGGCAGTAATAAGCTAGCACTGGTTCTGCAGGTGGAGAGCTGAGTTGATGGGATACCTGCGCAGGCGTAGAGCTGTAGCTGCGGTCAGTGCCGACAGCAGACACTGGCTGGATCCTCACAGCAGATCTCTGGTACTCCGGGCTGGCTGTGACCGTGCTGTACGCCGGGGGGCCAAGCGTTGACTGCCTCTGCAGCAACTGCAGGATGGTTTGAATGTCCGATGTCACCTGGGACTCCAGCCTGGAAAAACAAATCCGAAGTTGCACAATCACTGATCAGCAAACGTCTTTGGAGTGTTAGAGTTTTATGATGCTCAGTTTGGATAATTCTTTTCTGTAAAATGAATAAATAAAAAAATACAAAATACAAAAAGGAAAATAAAATAAATCTGTGTTGGTCCGCAAATCAGTGGTGCCCTCTCTGTACACTAGGGGGAGCCTGTGCTTTAAAAATTCACAAAGCAGTCACTGGCCATGAAGAACAGACCTCAGTGGTTCTGGACATGCCTGTTTTTAATTCCCTAAAAAAAAGGAAAACAGGTTCTTAAAAATCAAATTATTTCTGTTACTTTACATAAAATAATAAAATTTGTTATACATCTTCAGTTTTTTGTTCACAAATGAGTCTGGGCATACAGACACATTAAGAACTTGCAAAACTTAATAATAATAAACAAAACATTACAGCCACTCTCACTAACTTCTTTGACCTTATGAAACAATTTGTTGGGCTTGAAACAAATAAAAAATTGTCTTATATGTGGTTCCAATAGGATCGTAAATATATGAAGTGACGTATATTATTCCATTAATTTATAGTGCATAATATATATGTCACACATATACTTCTAAAAGCTCATTCTTTAATAAAGTAAGTTTCTTAGATATAATATATTAGAAATGATGCCTGCTTTCATTTTTAACATTTTGCTAACATTACACCCTAACTGTTTCTGATAGAGCCACTTATTACAGACAATTATGATACATCTCTACATATTTTGTGGAAAAAAAAGTCAAATTGCTATAGACAAAAATACCAGTACTCAGACAAGCCTAATAAGTAAATACTGCACTTCTGAGTTACAGAAAACTAAACAGGTTGTAATCAAGAACAAGCACATGAACTAGAATGCCACATTTGTATTAGAAACATCTGCAAATGAAAGGACATGTGACCTATTCTACTTCAGGACTGCTGTTTTCTCACAATCTGTGGAGCTGGGGACACCAGGGAATGAACATTATTCAATATTTGGGAATCCAGTTTCAGAGTGCATTATCTAACGAGTAAGTTCTTTCCTGGTGTAAGTCATGGTGCATGTGTTCATTCTGTTACATAAAACATCCGCTCCTATTTCAGATCTAGTCTAGCATTGTCTGAGATGAATTCCCTCATGATTCACCTCCAAAAAACCCACCTGCAGACTGTGCACAGACACTAACAGAATAAAATGGTGTTACACAAAGTATGTTTCCTCTGTGTGAACAACAAGCACCCCTAAAGATAGACAGCATGTGTAAGAACGTGAAGAGACATTTGCCAAAAATACCCATGTCATCACTATGCGACAAGAAATAATGTCTTATCTCTCCAATCTCAAGTTCTTTCACATAAGTACATAAATAAATGCATGAGTCCACAAAATAAAGAAAAAAAATAACATGATTCCATTACTCATTTAATGGTGTGCATATTTGATGCAATATTTCTTATGTCTTTCTTAACTTCGATATACATGGAAATTACTGATATCTAAGCACCGCAGACAGGATGAAACTGTCATTAGCACTGCAGCTACCGGCAGAGCTAAAAAAAATCAGACACAAACAACCTGCTTTATGCCTTGAACATTAGCTACAGCATGACAGTGAAGCACAATACACCGGCAGTTATTACAGTGATGTTTTCCTATCTCTGGCTATTACTCCACAAATGAGGATAAATGGGGGGAGCAGGTTATGAGTGGATGGATCGGCACTAGCCCGCAGTCTCTCCCTGCAGAAATAAATAAGGAGGTCAGAGAGAGTACGCTCAGAGATGTGTCTGAGAGATGGAGAGATGGGGCACTGCTTATACAAGAAGCCACTATTGTCGTTTTTTTTCTCCCTGTGATCATTTCTGCTAAAAATACCACCTGCTTTCTGTCTGTTTCTTCAATCAGCAAGGCCAGGTTAGTCTGGCTTCACTGGGAAATACAGACCTGCTCTGATGCAGTGAAGCATGTTTCCTTAGGAACACGATATCCACAGTCTGAGGGTTGATTTGCAATAGAGCGCCATTAAAGTTCTACTTGACGTTGCATTCCCAGTTCCCCTTGACTGTCATTGAGTGTAAATTGTATTTATCGTCCTCCATCTTCCCCCTATGTTGTTTTAGCACCCATGCTCAAAGCCCCTCAGAATTCACCGCCAGCTGGCGAGGGTACTCGTAGAGCCGTCAGGGCGGATCGATGGCGCTCACCTGTTCAGATGCTCCTGAAGCTGGTCCAATCGGTGCTCCACTTCGCCGTACGTGATGTCGCTTTCCGTGTCGTCCACCACCTTCGTGACCCTGGAGAACGCTGACTCGCCCAGGACGTCCCTGCTCTTCCCGCGGGTCCACTCCTCCGAGCGCAGATCTGTCAGGGGCACACAGGTAAACACGCGTGTTTCCTGGCGCACAGGATGGCCGTGATTAATCATTCAAACACTAACCGCAAAAAATAGAGCACTATTAATCTCTCCCCCCTCACCGGCCGCTCTGTGCTGCCCCATTGTTGGTAATTCATCAGCTTTGTGTCACTGGGGGCCTCCTTTGCAAAGGGATGATAATGTCTGTGGTCCCATGCATGACCTGAATGGTCAGGCCAGCCGGGGTTATCTGTGGCAGACACCTGTGGAGACCGCTGATCAATGGGATTGATTTTGCTCTACGTCTTGATTGGTGAGCGCCGAGCCTTTTACAATGTTCAGCATTAATCCAGACTACAAACCAGTATCCGTGACATCATCGGCAGGGCATTTCTATCTGCTGCCTAGACCTTAATGTCTTTGAAGTACATCAAGGGATGAAGACGGTAAAGGAGCAGCCTTACTTCAGAAAGGCTGTTTTAATGTGGCCGGAGCCGCATAATGACTATAGCAGCGAGGAGCTCTTGGATATTAAAAATACGTCCTACTGAGAACATTATTGTAATTAAAATCATATAGGGCAAAATGACCCACTGCTATGTCAATCCATTTTCATGGCACCCTGATGAGTTCAAACGATGATTCCTGCTCTTTACTGCTCTCTATGTGATAAAGTATACACATACTACCCCATTAAATATTCCCGAAATTGTACAGCCAAATTAAAGGCCATTATCCCAGTTGGGCCACTGTTTTGCAGCTTTCCCTGTTGTATGGAATTACTCAGGAGAGAGTAATGAAGATACCCTCAGTAAAATGAAGATTACCTCAATAAATACATCTATATATTTACTGGATTGATTTGAAAAGCCTGACTGATTTGAAATGGTAATTGTAGTACGTACTTGCGAACTTTTACTGCACTAGATGTTCTGTAGTGATGAAATATTTTCTGTAATTACCTGCAGTGGTGTTAATAGCTACCTCACTCAGGGTAGCAAAAGGTAAGGTAAAGGTCAATTGAAGTAAAATGTTTATGTATTAACCTAAGTAGCCAGTGATTTGCAAGACACGTTGTCTAAATATCTTTTTTTTCTCTGAAAGCATAGGCAAATCAAAGAAATAATTGGTAGCTCAGGGTGTGTTTAACAGGGAAAGAACAGGACAATTCAGTTTAAACACAAAATAATATAAACAAAGGGAAATAACTTCCCTTAGTCAGGCTGAACAAAATTTTATTCTTCCAGAAAATTAAAAAGGCGGTGAATTGCTGCCACCTAGCAATAGCTATCCAGATATTTATTGTAATGTAAATCTGAAAGTGAAACAGTCATGTTGAATTAATTGTAGCATAATCTAATATTTTTCATTGAAAGAATACAGTTAAATTTTCAAAGGCACATAACAGCAAATCATGGGCGAAAAGTTGATAAGTAAGCGCTTCTGTGAAAAGTAAATTTATCATGGGAACCTATGAGGTCAAAGCCAGTGGAGTGGAGTAAAGAAAATCCATTCAGAGTGTTTGGAGGCTTTAGATTCTGAACGAAAAGGTTCATCTGTGTATACTGAAACTGGTGTGCAGACTGATTACGGCAAACCATAGTGACTGGATTCCATATTTTTGGGCCTCACCATAGAATTCTTCACAAAGAAAAGAAAAAAAAAAACATTACATATGTGACTTTGATTATTATGGGGGACACCTTCATCATATGGATTTAGTTGTCTTCCTGAAGAAACATGAACTTCCCAGGCTAGTAATATGTATCTTGTCATAATTCATTATTCACAAACATATATAAATATCTATATAGGATTTTGAGAATTCCGACATCCAGCAGCTAATGTACAAATAGGAAAACTGCTGAACACAGAATGTATGTTTCATACAGAATGTCATACCGGAGCAGAACAGTTTGTTCCAGAGTCGATGCATTCAGCGGGCACCGCGCGGCTTGTAGCGTGACATGGCGGCTAGGGCAGGATGCTATCTTTACAGGAGTCAAAGATCCTTCCCTGGCAGTCATCTCAGGACACCCTGCCCCCCTCATGTCACTGAGACATTAACATCCCTGCGAGGAGGATCTGGGACAGGGTGCACACATCAGGACTGAATTTGATGTGAACAGCAAAGCAGCAGATTTTCTCAAAGCCTCTATTAAGTGCTGTGCCGCGAGTTAAGCTTCTGAATGAGCTGGCTCCTGCAGAGGTCCCTCTCCCTGCTCTTTTCACAGTGTCACGGATGCAGTGTACACAGTTTTTTTTTTTTTTTAAATGCTTTTTCCCCTTTATGGAATTGCCAAGTGCACACCACGCTTGCCTCTCCACAAAAACCTCTGCACTTGTGCAGGAGCACTGAAGTGAGTGGGATGCACTCCTCTGATACTCCACTGGCACACAGCAAGTGGCTGTGTTTCAAACTACGATTCCCACAATGCACCAAAACGAAGCTGTCACTGATTGGAGGGTAGGTGCATCTCTACTCACATCGGCCAAACAACCGGCAAACACCTGAGGAGTTGCAGGGGTGCCTGAGAGCAGCGAGAAGAGAACGCCCTGCTGACATACCCACCCCTACCCAGGCAGAATCTACCAGTGCTGTGGGCTTCTGCCCATTATTGGCTGATAACATAGCTGGGATTGAACTAGCTGTAGGGTTCAACCTGCTGACAGCTGCCTTACTGACTGTGCCGCTTGGCAGCCATTGCACACCATTTCAGCAGTGGGCTGGATCTGACTGACACATTGTTTTTAGCTGCTAAGGTTAGCTATTAGTTTACTTTAGTGCCTTTTTATAGTCGGTGCTACCTAGACTAAAATAACCCATAGACGTCTGACCTTTAACTAGGTATTAGAGAATATATATGACAATTAAATCCAGTCCTTTCTGTTACCAAATCATGTAATACAAGAAGCAGCAGAGGAGGGCAATCAGATGAGGATTGACTTGATCATCCTAAAAGGATGTTTACAGCTGTGTTTTTCTTTCCTTCCACATAATGATCTAATCCCCCTCTGGACTCGTAAGAGGTGCCCCGTCTAGTTCCTGTGGGCCTGCAGCTCAGAAAGCCTTTCCAGCAAGCTGGAAATTACCAACAATTCAATCAGTATGAAAAGTGGTTCTAATGGTTTAAAAAAGACCATGTTTATATCAAACAAGAGAAATGGACACTCTGCCAAAACAAAAGCCTGACCCTCCGGGACCAGAGGTGCCAGCTTTATGTGATTTGGGACAGCCTGTGTGCATATTAAAATCAGATACGATACCTCTAGAGGATGGACTCCCCCCAAAGCTGTCTCTGGTCAGGACGTCCAGGGGGTCACTGAAATCCAGTTCCTGCGAGTGGTCCTGCACCGAGGGGTAACCCAGGATCCCCGATCCCAGAAGCCTCTGCTCCTCCAGGGAGTCCTTCCCATCCTCCGACCCGATCTTCTCCTTCTCTGTGTCGCTTTCAGGCACCTTGTTATTTCCCCCTGTGGAATGATTATCAGCTGGTGTTGGGAGAACACTCAGTTCACAGGCACAGAGCGCTCCGCCTTCCTCCGGGAGGGAGGCACTCAGAGAAAATAACAAACAGTAAAGTCAATCCAGTCAGTGGAATCATTCTGACGCCTCTGTCCTCACTGGGGGGTACAAAATGTAGACAAATGGGACAGTGCTTCCCAGCATGCACCTGAGACCAAGTAATCCCTTATATGTCCACCCCTCACAAAGCCTGCAAGTTCATTAGCGATATTTAATATATGTGTCTCCACGGAAATACTTCGTCTACATGCAGTACTGCACTGCCTGCATTGTGAAATACAGAAGTAAGCACTGATTATGGGAGTCTGACCTGCGGGTTTCGAGATCAGATAAGGAGATAAGGTTTCCCCTCAAGTCTATTTAGATGAGTTTGACTTCCTCTCAATGAGCCCACTTATCTGGAGTAATGTTTGTATCACTGTTGTTTAACAGGACCACTGACAACAATGTCAATGCCAACACAAATATGTGATTTAACACTGAGTCAATACACCCCCCCACCCCTATTACTGAACAATTTATCAGTGTAGTGTGTGAAGGGAGGCATTGTGACCTACCATCACATAGTTTTCTTTTAAAAGAAATCTTCCTTCTGCTTTTCTCCTCTCCATCCGAATCGCTGACTTGCAAATAACTTGCCTGCAGAAGAACAAAACTCCATCACCGTCACATGCCCACCTAATACAGAAGACTTGCTAGCACTTGCTCATTGCCTAATTCTAATTATGCATTACGATGCGAGCAGATATATGTCCTGGATGCGGTGATTCTTTTAATCCACGCAATTCCACTCTCATTTGCTACGGTAAACCGAATGCACTGAGACTGCACGGATTGGCTCAGAGCACTCTCAGTTCCACTGTCTTCTTTAGACTACATGGCACATACCAATAATATCCACGTTTCACCTTTGGACTCATTCAGGATTACAGTCCCCTTGTCCAGGACAAACCACTGCATCTATGGTAATGCATTGGATTACTACTGCATGCCTGACATTACATGAACTAACAGATGGGCAGACATGCACATGGGAAATACATGGAGTGAATCACTGGGATACATTTAGCCATTACAGTCCAGATTAAGATGCATTCCGTTGATGGCATTTGGAATGTACAGCTTTGTTTCATTAATGTCTGTATTTATTTAATCATTTGTTGATGTGTTTGTTGGTTTGGGAGACAGGACAGTGTAGCATAATGGTAAGAAGCAGGATGTGTAACTGATATGTTACTGGTTCAATTCTCCACTGGGGCACTGCTGTTGTACCCTTGGGCAGGGTACTTAACCCAGAGTTGCCTCGGTAACTGTCCAGCTGTATCAATTGATAAAATTGCAACCTATGTAAGTTGCTAAGATAAGAGTGTCTGCTAAATGACAATAATGTAATGTAGTGTAGGACAGTCGCTCTAGTGTTGTTGTAAAACTCCCAATATTGATCTGGAATACAGCAAACATATATTGGTGAAGCTTTACCTTGGCATCCTCATCTCTGAGGTTGAAGGTGAGCTCCAGGTTGGTGAGGAAGTAGTCGGCAAACTCTGGGTACATGTCTAGCACCTCCAACAGCTCCTCCCTGTGGATGGTGTGCAGATCGCAGTAGCTCAGGGCTCGGACGTCAGCATTGGACTTCCCAGGCTTAGCGTAGAGGTGGATCATTTCTCCAAAGATGTCGTTCTTCCCTGGAGGAGACAAGAGGAGTTCAGACGCATTCTGGTCCTCTCAAACAGCATATCATTACCGGTGTGGTTTTCATTATGAGAATTATCACGTCTAGCCTTGTTCCCCATGACGATTATTAACAGTGATCTAATTTGTGGCGATTGATATCAGCAATGATCCGGTCCTCTGTGAGCATTATCAGAAATGATCTGGTTCTGTGTGAGCAAGGACAAGTAATTATCTGGTTCATTCTGAACACTAACAGTGATGATCCAGTTCTTTTCCAGTATTGCACATGTAGCTCTAGTTCTCTCTAGCCCCATTTCCATTATAAGAACTCGAACCAGGGAGGAAGTAGAACCACAAAAGTTGTAGAAAAAAGCTAGCAGAGTTCCTGTTTGTGTTTCCATTACATTTCATTTCCGAGGGCTGGTTCCACCCAAATCAAGTCTCTCTGAAAAGATGTCAGAAAACATACTGGTACACCATTCAGAACAGGAAACAGTCTTGGGGAAATATTTGCTGCTAACAGTATGAGATATTTACCTTTCATTTTATCAAAGCTGAGGCAGATAAAACGTGTCCTCATTGCTTCCTACACTACAATCATAAATCTGCTGTTCCACAGAAAGATCACTATGCTCCTAGCCCACTATGCCCATTGCTTAGTATAGACGCCATCAGTCTAGCCTCCGCCAGAAGTGTTTAAACACTTTGCATGTCCAAGCAGTGATATTATTACCATTGATGCTCTGGCTAAGCTGAACACCATGTAAGCAGTTATTTTTTCCATGGTACGCATTTGTTCACCACCGTTTGGCAGAAATAGCATGCTCATTTTGGTAAGTGAAGGAAATTTAATCAGTAGGAGTGGGGCCTGCACAGTGTCTGCAGCTACAGCAAGCAAGAGCAAACATCAGAACAGAGCTGAGATTCTAGAAAGCTATAAACACCTGTTTTATCTGCCTGATGAAGTTGTAGAAGATTCATAAGTCAATATAAAATAGGTACTTCTTCACACACAGCTGTTTGCCATTTTAGTATTGACCAGTAGGTTTACAGCCATCTTTTTAGTGAAGCTCAATACCCATCATAGCTGTCTCACACCGACCGTGACTCCTGACAGAAAGAGTTTTCCCAGCAGAGAAGCGATCTATGAGTATTATCAGTATAGGTTTGTTTCTCTGTGTATTATCAGTTCAGATCTGGTTCTGTACATGAGTATAATCAGTGCAGATCTGGGTCTATCTGTTAGTATTGTCAGGACAGATCTGGTTATCACTCACTGTCTCTAGTATTGTTATTGACGATGTTGGTGTGGCACGGGGTCCGTAGCTACAGAATGCTGCAAGTTTGACTTCTACTGTATGCTGTATGGGCTAGTGGCTACTACTGCTGTACCCTTGGGTGAGGAAATTAACTCACATTCACCTCAGTAAATATCCAGCTGTATAAAATAGATAACATTGCAATTAATGTAATTGATGTAAATTGCTCTGGATAGGAGTGTCTGCTAAATGCCAATAATGTAACGCTGTATTACAGTTAATGTACAGCTTTGTACTGAATGTCATGTAAATATATACATACCAGTTATAAATTCATGGCATTTGTGGATGTGTTTGCTGAGCAAATACCTATACACTAATAATAATCAGCAGAGGTCTACTTCCCTGACCACAGTAACAGTACTGGTATGGTTCTCATCCTTTGATCCATTATTTAATAGAAATATCTGCCAAGACAAACACTCTTTTATGTGAAGTAAAAAAGAAAAACCTGCATGAGCTTGGTGTTTGACATGCTTAACTCAATTCACTTCAAAAGGAATACAGAATAATTTTGAGGAATAAATTATAGATTATATCACGGTGCCCTCCTAAACATAAAGGTACAAAAAAAAAAAAAGAAAAAAAAAAAACATTTGCCTTCAACTGGAGGTCTATATAGTCTACAGTCTCAAAGCCTCTGGAACATCTAAAGAGGCCCGGTTCTAGGTTAGTGTAAATGTCAAGCCCTGCCTGGCATTTTCATTTGAATGAGATGAGAAAGGTTAGGCTGCTGTGTGGCGGGGAGTGACCTATATGGGGTGACCACATGGCTCTCTCTCCCTCTTTGTCTCCTGTGTGTCACAGCTGCAGACACCTGCTATAACGTCACTCAGCGCCTCACAGATAAGGCCTGGTGTGTATGTGTGCCAGCAAGCTGTAATCCTGCCTTCGGTATCACACACAATGCAGGACAGGTGTGGATCACTGCTGTCCTAGGATCGGAGAGGATATTGGATATTGGATATTGGTATATATAGGATATGGATGCAGTTCTAAAGCACACACAGGCACACAGGTATCACATGCATGTATGTATAAATTCACAAACAGATACACAGATGCACACACACACATACACACACACACGCACGCATGTGTACGCACGCAAGCACACACGCACACACACACACACACACACACACACACACACGCACACACACGCTCGCGCACACACACACACTTTTTTACTGCACCTCATATTTAGACAAGGTGTAATAACACCACATTAACAATTATTTTCGATTACAACTCTCCTAAGGTCATATTTAAAAAATACATTTCCATTACGGCTCATGAGTACAAAAAACATCGGATCAGCAGTTCTGTAACTTTGCGGAGCGATTCCTCTGCTTTGCCGTGTGAGGTTGTGCTTGCAGTCTGCATTTTGGGTCTTCGCCCTTATTGTGTCGATGGCTCTGCTGTGGCCCATCCGTTGTTTTGAAATATGGGCCGTTTAAATAAGGCTTAGCCTGTTACACCTGCTTGGTGCTCGCCGTGTGATTTGCAGAGGAGAGGGACTCCTTAATTAGATCCCGCAGCTGGTAGTGTACCACAGAGCAGTGACCGTGTACTTCTCTCAGATTCATTGTGGAAATGAACTAACACAATGAATGATTCAGTAAGTCTCCTCCCTCTTCTTTTTTTTCCCAGTACTCTCACTTGCTTACTTTGTCACTTTGCCGGGCTATTTGCTAGCTAAGGCACAGACGCCAAAACCTTTCATAAGGAACCTGACAGATAGAAATGTCACCAATCCCATTAGATCTATGAGGACATAATGCTCTTAAGTGCAGGGCAATTTTGTCATTTCTTTACTCTACCCTGTACCCCTGGAAAAGGAAAAGGAAGTATGTGCACTCATATGTGAGTTGAAATGTGAGTTGTCCAAAAAAATCTCATTTGGTGACATCAAACCTCAGAAAAAGTTTCACAAAAGACACCTACAATTTCCTGTCAATAAAAAAAAAATTAAATAATTTAAATACTGCAGACCGCACATTTTTAAAAGAAAGAGTAAGATGCCCCACAAAGAACCAGTGAAGGTGATTATATTCTAATATGCTGTATGACTTTCATTTCACAAAGATGCAATCTGTGTATCACACAGCAGTATATCAGTTTTTGCCGTGAGAGAAGATTGCTCTTCATTTAGATACTTTCCTAGACCTTCTATGACAATGTTGGGCCAATGAGAGAGTTTTTTTAGTGAAAAAGTCACTGTATATTGCTTTCATATTCCATCTCTGCGTAGTAGCAAACATTTAGAACATCTTTTGAAAAAGCAGGCCTCTGCAAGTCTCCTTTGGATAATTTCACTTAGACCAGCAAATAATAATTCTTACAAAATGTTCTTGGACAAAAGTCACATTCAAACATATGCATAGGGCATAGAGAGAAATATAATCCCAAAAGAAATGAGGATTCATGAAGGAAATTGCCTCTAAATGCATTGACATCAGAAGAACACTATTTACCCTACATAAACACAAACTAATCTCAATCAGCATCTTTCTACCCACACACATATTACCTGAATTTGCTCGATTATGACAGCTTTTTCATTAAATTACATTACATTACATTCATTTAGCAGACATTCTTATCCAAAGCAACTTCGAGCACCAAAGAAAATAAGTATATCCATTCTAGTTGAATGAGTAACGGTGTCAGACCAGACTAACAACACTCCCAGACCAGTGAGTGTGAGCATAACACTATTCAAGCCCTACCACTAGTTAAGTTGTGAAACTTGACTAGACAAGGGAAGCCAAGTATACTACCATACATCAATCACTAGATCACAGAATCCAAAACACATTGTGATACTGCATGTAAAATAAACAGCAAGTAATACATGCAGCAGGTGTTAGGGGGTGGGGACTGAGGTGGAACCGAGTTGCAGTATTCATTGCTTTAAAACAAAATGCACATAGTTCAGCTCTTGAGTGCTTGAGAGCCAGTGTTATTGAATCAGTTTCATTTAAGACCTTTGTGGTAACATGTTGCTACTATACATGCATATTACTACCACACATCCCACAGTGGAATGCGTTAAAACCTATGCCATTTTTACACATCATCAGTCCTACATCACATTACATTATTGGCATTCGGTAGATGTTCTTATCCAGAGCACCTTACATCAATAACAGGTTTTTATAATGTTATGCATTTACACAGCTGCATACTTAACTGAGGCAATTGTGTGTTAAGCACCGTGCCCAAGGGTACGGCAGCAGCGCCCCCGTGGAGAGTCAAACCGACAACCTTTCGGTTATGAGTTCTGCTTTGCTACGCTGCCACCCCATACAGCATACATTAGAAGTATTCTGCAGCATTTTGGAGCTATGGACCCAGTGCCACGCCAAACACCCTCAATAACAATATTAGAGAGAGACAGAAATAAGCAGATCTGCTCTGCCCTGATAATACTGCTCCCTAACCACTATACTACACTTCTGACCCATCCTACACAGGGATATGGTTAGTAGATCTCGAGCTTACCCAGGATAGCTACCACAATGTCGTCCTTCAGGATCTCGATGGATCCCCGGGACAGGAAGTAGAGGGCGGTGAGGACGTCCCCGCAGTGGACCAGCGTGTCCCCGGGAGGGGCGTGGGTCGTCTTAAACCTTATGGCCAGGGCGCGGAGGCACCCCTTGGTGGCTCCTCGGAATGCTTTGCAGTTCTCCAGCAGGTTCTGATTGAGGTGCAGGCAGATATCAGCCTGCAGGCACTCTGGAAAGCCCTTTAAGACCTAGATACACCATGGACAAAGCAGAGGAGAAACTGATCAAAAGCAATGTTAATGTGAAGCAGAGATCGACTGATTTAATTCAACAGGTGTTGTTTTCTGTGCAGCTGCTGAAAATGTACACAAGTACTTAAATGACTGAAGAGTTCAACCTCACCAAAATTGTATGCACAAAATGAGTGAAAAATACATACCACAGTGAATAACATACCATGACAAATTGTATGGCTGGAATACCACATTCCATGTTGTTGCTCTCATTTAAAGTTTACTTCATTGAATTTTTTAATATAGATTGCACAATATACTCCATGAACTTCTAAATGACTTAAATATTAATTTTACACTGTTTTCAAAATAGAAGAAATACCTAGACTCCCACAGTAAATGACTAAGGTAATCTTATCAGAATATTCAGCAAAATTAATATTGTGTCTAAAGTGATCTTGGGTGATGACATCACACATGAACACACATACTTTTCATGCAAAAGAAATCCTGTGCGGGCACATGCAAGTCACACCGTGGCAGTGTGTACAGTACATTACTGACTGCTCAAAATCCTATACTAATGAAAAACTATCATGCAAGGGTTTGGAGCTTCTGCACAGACACACACAGAAAGTAGACACAAGGGTGCAAATTAAAGAAGGGCGCTACTACTGCACATGCGCACATTACTGACAGCTAAAAACGGCATGCTAACGGCAATCCGACATGCAAGACTTTGAGGATTCCACTAGGACGCACAGAGCATCAGCAGCGGTTCCACTGCTGTGCATATTCCTTTTGTTTTTTTTTTTTTTTTTGTGGATGTGCATTTTGTAAGAAGCACATGCTGTACAAGCGTGGCTTGTAGAGTTCACGACCTCACCCAGACTGCCTCCAAGAAGCATGAGTGTTCATGCGTTATTTTTCCATATCTCTCCCCCTGAATTCAGTGCATGTTTTGCAGCCTTGTTACAGCTTTGATACCGCGCCCTCACTGCGGAAGTTTGCATCTTGCTTCCCCATCACCCTGAACCGCACTAAATCGCTTCATTATCGTGAACGAAAAGTGTTGACTGGTGCAGGAAGTCACAGGAATGAGGTGAGAGGAGAGACATTTTTATGCAGGTATTTAATCACAACTAGTTTTTTTTCCTGTTTTCTTTATTTCCCACGTTTAGGCTGCAAATGTCAATTTCTTGCAAGGGTTCTCCTGAAAATGAGTACAGGCATCAGCGCATGATGAGGTGCACCTCCGTGTGCGATATGACGGTTTATTTAAATCATGAAATAATTTTAAACCGTTACAAGGAAACTGAATGATGCCGCCATCATTTTACTCCATGCTTGCACAGGGACTTATATACAATAAGAAACTGTTTTGCTCCCTAATTGAATTTCCCTTTGCATCCTGTATGTTATTTATGCCTGAGAGAAGCTCAAGTGACTGCCCTTATAAACTCATTGGCAGTTAATGGAGAAGCTCGGAGAGCAGACAAAATTCCCTCAGGCTGTAATCTTGTATAAAACTGGTAATCAGTTTTATTTCCACATAAGTACCTCCTGCTCTTACCAGTGTGGTGAAGTCATCCCAGTCGGCATGAGGCAGACATGAAAAAGACAAGTGCATTATAAGCAATTGAATAAAACCATAAGGGAATGAATCTGACCTAGGGGGCTAGTCATACTGTCATATTGAGCACATTTGCCATGATGAGCATAAGATACAATCACTGTAATGCATTGTTTGGTTGTTTCTACTTGAAAATAATACAGCAACAGTCAAAAGCTTGGAGACACCTAGTAGTAGAAGGGTTTTTTTCTTACTTTTACTATTTCCCACGTTTTAGAATAATAGTAAAGACATCAGATCTATGAAATAATACAAATGGAATTATGCAGTAACCAAGAAGTGTTAAACAAATCTAAACTCTTTATATTTATACTTCAACACAGCCAAAAATATTTTTTTAACTTAATTTGTACACAGAAATCAACTTCACTATTTATATTTGTCTAACACACAAATTTCCAGCATTTAAGCACAAGTCTTTAGACAAGAATGTTTTTGAATGCATGTTTCCCATTATCTTCATCAGGTGTGTCCAAACTTTTGACTGGTACTGGACATCAAAGTGGTACGTATGATATGATGCTTAGGTAAGCAAATACAGCGAACACGTTAAAGGAAAATGCATGTAGTGGAACACAGAGGTAGAAGGTCATCAGGATCTGTCTTTTTTAAAGGCTTTGAAGGTCAGGGTGGCTGGTATTTAAGTGTAAGGTATTTAAGGCTCGTACCATGTTCATGTCGATGCCATTGGTGTAGGTCCAGGCGTGCTGGAAGTACTCCTCCAGCCTCTGCCGCAGGGGGTTGGGGATCTGGTGGAAGCGGATGAACTCCTTCACCCTCAGCATCTGCATGTGGTACCTGGCCGTGCCGGAGTACAGCCGCTGGATGATGGCCGACACGTTGCCGAAGATGCTGGCGTACATGAGGGCTACAGAGAGGGGAGTTGAAAGGAGCCCGCATGTGAAATCTGAACAGTCTCCATTTTCACACTGACTGCTCATTCCTGTTGTAATCTAGACATAACTACACGATCACACTCAATGTGCTGGCATTGGGATGAAAGTTACATACTTTAGCTAGAATGCAGAAAAGGCTGCTTCCAACTTGCCATAATTAACATTAGTATTAGAGATTCATGGACTGTGCTTTGCGCAGTGTTGATATAGTCCTTATCACCAGCCATCCCTGTAGGTTTGGTTTATATTGACTGATGTAGTGGTGTTAATGCATGTAGATACTTAATTATAACATAAGAATTTGCACACATCTAGTACCTTGTTGTATATTGCTGCATTTTGGGGATGCTTTAATTTGCAGCACCCCTCAAATGTTTGGCACTTCCTTTAGTCACAGCTAGGTGTCATGGCATTGTCTACTTGACCCTATTAATTTTAGTATTGTCAGTTTTATTATCTGCCTGTCACAAGTTATAACCTTGCTCTATGAGTGATGCTTGGCTGCAGAACATAAATAAAACTTAAGCTGACCTACTGATGTATTCAACACTGCTACAGCATGCAGAGAAAATATTCTTGTGCAGAGTATATTAAAGTTTGTGTGTGCCAAGGTAAAATGAAATCCTCCTGGGAGACAGCAGCAGGTAAGCAGACTCACAGCCGATCAGCATGACGCAGATGGAGAAGATCTTCTCGGAGTTGGTGTTGGGCGAGACGTTGCCGAAGCCAACGCTGGTCAGGCTGCTGAAGGTGAAGTAGAGCGCCGTGACGTACTTGTCCTTGATGGAGGGTCCCGAGGACGGGTCGCTGTGGTTGTACCGCTTGCCGATGGACACACCCAGGTTGTCCAGCCAGCCGATCTTGGGCTCCAGGTAGGGCTTCTCCACGTTGCCGATGGCGTACCATATGCAGGCCAGCCAGTGGGCGATGAGGGCGAAGATGCACATGAGCAGCATCAGCACGGCGGCGCCGTACTCCGAGTATCGGTCTAGCTTCCTTGCCACGCGGACCAATCGCAGCAGCCTGGCTGTCTTCAGCAGCCCAATCAGAGTGGTTGTCTGGCAACACCAGAAACGGGAACATCCAATCAGCTATCACATACTGATGTAGGGGTGGTCTGATCAATCAATTTTTCATGGCCATATGCTGGAAAATGGCTACATCTTGCATAACAATATGACAAGTAAAGGAAAATGCATAGAATTATGCCTAAGAGAAAAAATAAATCAAATCCCAACATAACATAAAGGAGAAATGCTTTGCAGCATTTCCTGAAAGCTCATTTCCCAACCACAGTATTCTTGGCAAGACTGTCTATTAAAGTCATTATTACAATGTGATTGTTCGGTATCCCACTGATGTGTCCACTCATTTTGGCATGCATTAGAGTGTATGGATAAAATTTCATTCAATAATCACATTTGAAAGTACCATTAAAACTACTCCGTTAATAAGAAAAAACTTATCTTTCTAACAGAATTGGTACTTTTAACTTGAGTCAGCTCTTCACTACAGTTAAAGTCTTAATCCTGACAGCTTCCAGCAGCCCCACACTTAAACGCAGAGCTCTGAAATTAGCACACAGCTCTACAGGCAAGCTGCCTGGGCAGAGGGTAAATCCTGGTTTATTAAAGAGGCACAGGATGTAAACACATAAAGTGAGATTGAGAGCTTAAAGTTTAGTTCACATCAACAACCATTTCAGGGTGGGAAAAATGTATTAGCCTAACAATCGCTAGTCCCTGGAAACAGGTTTGTAACTGTGTGTGACGTTTATTTTTAGAGTATAGTTTCCTTTCCAGATGACAAATTGACAGTAATTTCATTTTTTGGAGGGTGACCGTGTGGGAGCTGGCCAGTGATGTCGCTGTATGTATTCAAGCTGCTGTGGGGCACTAATGCTATACTGGCACGCAGATTACTCCACTGAGGAATACCAATGGTCTAAACCAAACTATAACTGCAATAAAATAATGCATCAACACTGTTATTAACCTATAACAGGCTGCGAATATAATTTACTGCTATAGTTTTTTCCCTGTAAACAGCCCAATGTCTTTACCCCTGGAATCATACACACATTAGAGTACTAATCATTTACAACCCTTTCATTTAAAACAATATCTTAAAATGATAGTTCAGCCATGGAAGTGGCTATTGCACAGATCATTCACTCACTGTGACCTATCTGTGATCTATAGGATCGAAGGGGAAAATGTAGGCGTCAATGCAGCAAACATTAAGCATGCAGGATCACTGCTACTGACCACAGAACTCTGTGCTAATATGCAGCCCTGACCTGCATGCAACAGATCAGATTATGTTGAAGGAAAAGTCAGAACATGCATATTATTTACAGCATTTGCGTTAATTTTAATAATTAAGTGTGCACTGATATCATAGTGGCCCTCAGTGAGACCTTGATGTCACGCCTCTTAGTTCTTCCTTTAAAAGGCAGGATAATAAGTCCATGTAATTTCATAAATGTCAAGGTGGCCTCAGAATTTCACAGGATAAATTGGTATGAAAACAGCATGACAAAACAAAACAAAAAAGACAATGAAAAACTCCTACTCACAGTGGAGCCTGTCTGATATTTATAGCACATCACTAAGAATTTCTCTGAGCATATTTCTAAGAATGGTATTGCACCGCAGTAGTCTTGCTTTAATAAAAGATGCTTGGGAGCTAAGCTCTTTCTTATGTGTGAGCAACTTTATTGAACATCAACTTGACTGTCAGAGAGCATATTGAAAAAAACTAGTGCATGTGAATTTGGTCTTGCAATACGTAATATGTAATATGCAAATATGAATGGTATCTTATCACAGGTGTCATTCTCAAAAGCCGTTAAATCTCCTCTCCCTTATGATCACAGAAGCTCTCCTCGGTGCTCTCAAGGTACTGAATAGAGCTACATTGCACTGCTGTGCAGAAATGGTCCTTCTATCATGTACACAGACAAAGTCAATAATTTCCCTGCAACTCTGAGATTACGAAATTAACAATAACCACTGGTTGCTGGACAGAAGACCTTTATGTCAGATACTTTCATCTCAGATGGGGATGCATTTACAAGGGCATGATATTGAGCTAATGATGTCTTTTAAACTGTCTGCATGTCATGTTATGTGCATCCACTGTTGATTTCTCGGTTCCTGATATGATCAAAACTTTACATTTTTCAGAACCGAAGACCCGCCTCTTCAGACTGGATCTTGGTTCTAATGGTTCTAATTTTAGTAGTGCTAACAATAGTTTTTTTTTAGCATTTGAGGAATGCTATGGCATTGATTTATACATTGTCGCTGATTTTGTTGTTGTGGTTTTGATCATTATCTGTATTTTCAAAATGGCACTGGTTATGGCTTCGCTGTGAAACATCAACACTTTTGTTCAAAGGAGATTTGGCCTTCCCTATATAAACCTTGGTTCACATAGCCTTATGCTCTTTTGTACCTTGTGTTGCAAGTTGGTCTGCATAAGTGCCAAATTAATAAATGTACATTTCATGTACATTTTGTAAAATGAGGAACAGCAGGTGCAATACAGCAAAGGTATAGGTATATATTAATATTTGATTCAAGTCATTAAATCAGCCTTTGAAGTGTATGTATTTCCAGAGAGGAGCCAAATATTCTTATTAGGATCCTGTCAATTAAACGTCTCCTCAGATTGCCATCTGTCCCTGGGCTTACTTCCACTTGCATTAATATACAGGAACAGACTGAAAGTGCCACTGCTCACTGGCCATATGGTCACCCACCGTAATGGTCACTCCACATTCATTCCCACACTCTCCCTGCCTCAACATTTCAAAGAAACCGAAAAAACCTACAAGGAAAACTTTGGGCATGCAAGCAATGTGCCACTCTGCTTTCAAGTCCTTTAGGGACAATGTCGCTATCGTGTAATTTAGATGTGTTGTTTTCTGTTCATTATGCATTGTTTTTTCCATTTGCGTAGGGACACTCTGTATCCTACTGTGCAGAACTTGTTATGATCTTGGCATTCCTGCATTTTCCTCTGTGTTAACGTTTCCTAGAACACCGCCTTGTTTATGCAGGCTGTTAACTAACTGTTCACCATGTAGATGTGTTCCAGAACTGTTGGGAGACTTAACTAGTTATCAGCGATACAATTAAGAGTCCAGTTAAAACACCCATTATAACACCCTCTCCTCTGTCAGAGGAGACAGGATAGCCACTGGGAGCTCTTGAACACATGAACTCATGTGGCATGGTTGTACAGCATTGTGCTCATGAGACAGAACTCTGGCTGGGCTTTGAAAGATCAGAGATACAAATGCACTTTCTCCCTCCAGTTGTGATAAATAGCTCCCACGTCCCTGCAACAACTGATCGATAAAACAAACTAATACAGATCTCCACCAATTACCCTTTAATAGCCGCAAGCAAAAGCTTTCCAAAGGCAGAACAATTTGTCACAACAAGCAAGTTGTGTTACTGGCATCAAGCCAAAGGATGATCTGTTTAATGGCTTTAATAATGGCCTATATATCAATAAGAAGGATCAGCTGGAAAGGGAACGGTATTCTCGCTGACTGCATCTCGACTAACCTGTCAGAAACTCATCTGAAATTTTCTCCATGAAATCTAAGCTAATCATTTCAGCATTTTAGTACAGACCTTCTCCAGTCTGGATGTACATATACAGAGCTTCATCAAGCCTAAATGTACATATACACAGCTTCTCAAGTGTGGATGTACATATTTTGTTTAGCCTGGTATAAATATATAAATAGACTTAGCTGCTCTTAGGATGTTTTGCTCTTGGTTACAGTTTACTTCTTAATCAGCTACTCTGGGCGTGGTCATTATTTTGGAAACTTATGTACTTGCAGCCTCATTACGCTGCACCAACAGAGCAGTACAAATCGTTGGAGCAGCTATTGCCCCTGAAGGTAAATGGCTGGTCAAACAAACAAGCAGCCTGCCTGCAGAATTCAAATTCACGTGTGCATGAAGCCGTGCAAATAAAGACACTGTGTCTCACGAGCTCATTTAAATGCTGCATTGATTGCCGTTTGGTAAGCCATTAATCCACGAGTACAGATTCAAAGCAATGTCCATTCAGAAAAAAAAAGAAAAACCCCACCATGAAATTTAATGCCGTAAGCTGTTTCAGAGCCGAGATAGAAGCATTAGGGCAATAAGAAGGAGCCCAAGGCCACGAGTCTAGGTTTAGCGAATTAAAAAAAAATCCAATATAAAAACAAGGGGCAATTGATGGGATGTGATATTTTAAGAGTCTGGAGAACACATTCTCTTTTATTAAGATGGAGGAAAAAAAAATGCACCAGTGACAGCTTACTTCATCCGACCCCGATCCGAATATGAGCAGGTCAAAGGGGATGGCGGCCACCATGTCGATGAGGAACCAGCCCTTGAAGTAGTGGATGGCGATCTTGCCAGGGTGGCTGACCACCTCCTCGTTGAGGTTGACGTAGGTGGTGCGGAAGTTGATGAGGATGTCGATGATGAACATGATGTCCACCATGAGGTCCACCACGTTGAGCGGGCTGCAGGAGTAGCCGCACTCCCGCCTCTTCTGCTCCTCGCGGTCGTTGAGCAGGAAGGCGGCGGAGTAGGGCGTGAAGATGGCAGTGTAGATGACCAGCAGCAGGATCAGCCAGTCCCACACTGCCTTGAACGGGCTGTAGTGCAGGATGGTGAACTTGTCGATGCGCGGCGTCTGGAGCTTGTACTCGGGCAGCACGTCCGCGCCCAGTGACAGCACCTATAACAACAGTGGTAGACGTGTGGGGTGCCAACGTGTCAAACGTGATCTCGTTACAACTTGTTCAGCTGTCACATAAAACCCCAAATCCCCTTTCTAAGAAGCACAGGAACATTTTGGTGACAGTATTTTCAGAATACTACATTTCCTGTTTTATTAAAAGATTTCAAAAGGTTTAGTAAAATGCTATCAATGTGATACATGTGACAATACGACATTTAAACAGACATAATTATAATGGTGTTATTAGTGATTGCTATCTCTATCTTCAATACATTGATTGTCTACAAAGTAGTCATGCTGAAATTATTCCCATATCATAAAGAATGTTTCAGTTTTAAAAGATTGTTGTTGTTGTAGAAATAGTACAGCAGCAGTCGACACTGAAAAAGATGATATTTCAAGTGTGCCTTAGTTAAAGAATGGAAAACTGTTCTGACTTCTGTACAAGCAGGGAGATCTAATGGTAATTCATTGTGATACTTACATCACGCAAACAAAATGAATTTGTCTAGTCATAATAGTCATGACACGGAAAGCATACAGGTTTGGCCTAGAAACTGAACAAAACTGAGCAGAATCAGGTAGTGATCATCCCTAACTGTGTTACCAGCCATCTGGATGCTTTCGATACATGAATGAGGAGCTGAATTAAAGTGTTTACGTTATTGTACAGAGAGATTTCAAGAGACGAAGCAACAAAGCGGTATCAGGATTGCCTTGTAGATTCCCTGCATCTAAATCGGCAGGGTCTGCAGCCTCTACCAGTATGAGATGCTGAAACTGAAAATCCAGTTTGCAGACTGTTCTGAAAATTGCAGACTGTTCTGAAGCTGATTGAGAATGGCTGCTGTCAGGCTGACTGGGTGGTTTCAAGTGGGTTCAATGATTGGCAAGCAACACCACAGGTTTGACCCGCTGCTACACTGGACAGAGTTCTTCAGCCCAGAAAAAACTGCGTCACAGTTAGCATCACTGGTGAAAAATTAAACAGGAAGAGTTATCTCTGCGGGGACCCTTGCCTTGAAGGAAGGCATTACTAGGCAAGACCTAGCTCAAAAGCAGACATGAGACATGTTCTTCTAACAGATATGGAGAAAGCACTTTATCCCCCCAGCTGATGATACAGTTAACCCCCCTGCTCAGGGATGTTAATGCTAATGTGAAATATGAAACGCTAAAGTGAATGCTAGGCACGCCTTCTTATACAACTGGTTTAATCCGGTTTCAATGCAACCAGTGAAGGAGGAGTTGTCTCAAGTGCAAACTGGCCACTGAGTCATGGACTGTCCTCAGAGCCAGGGCGTATGTCTGCAGGCAAAAGCGCATCGTTATCGCCAGTGTTTGTTTCCAGCTGTGGGGATCAATAAAGGATTCTCTCTTTATTGTTAATTAATTGCACTTAGCCGAGGTGCGCTGTAATTTAACAATCAGTGAATGCTGTAATTCCCATCTGGATTTAATGAGCTCTGACAGCCGGCGGACGACAGCCCTTTCCCTTATAAATAGTACATTGGAAATGATGAAGGCAGTGGGATTTTTTTTTATGTGTGTTGCCTCAGCGCATTTTTCTGGAATGGGAGACATGAATTATAAATATTTCTGTGCATCTTGGCAGGCAGGGCAGGCAATATGTATTCCGTGCCACACGCTAAGATCCCTCTGAAACGTGGGAACCTCAATGACTAGATTCCAAAACAGAGAACATGATGGAACAGTAGCAGATGCTACATTTGTGAATGAAGCCTCATCTTCTGCAGATAGATTGTCATTGTTTAAGGTCTTGGGAATCGCCTTTGCTACTGTCAAATACAGCTAAGTGTAGGAATGGCTTGGCCCTTCTCCCTCTCGCTAATGCTGAGCACTAACATTTGTATTAATACAAGACAACAGTTGCTAATCTACACATGGAGGAGAACTGGAATCTCTGGAAGCTACTCCTGTGCTCCTGTTTCTTACACAGTGTATTACATTACATTAGTGTCATCTAGCAGACGCCCTTATCCAAAGCAACTTACACAGTTTACAGTTTTTACATGTTATCCATTTATACAGCTAGATATTTACTGAGGCAATTGTGGGTTAATTACCTTGCCCAAAGGTACAGCAGCAGTGCCCCAGCGGGGAATAGACCCAGCAACCTTTGGGGTTACCCTGCTCCTTACCACCATGCTACACTGCCACCCCCATTAATTATGATAATATCATAATCATATTAAAGCTCATCAAGCTGATCAAAAGTGGACAATGTGATAATGAACATTCTTCTCTTATGACATTCCTATGAAGCAGTTAATAAAATCTCCAAAGCACTCAAAGTCAAACTTTTTGATTTATTTTGTCCTTCAACTGTGAATAGATTGTCTTCAGGTCAGGATCCCCATAGGGCAATACAAGAACTAGATTCTCAAGACATAAATCCAAGGAATAAACGCAGAAATGACACTAAACCCGTGAGTGACAGTTTTAATAATGTGTACATTATGCCACGCTTAAACAACGCTCAAATCACCATCATCACCCAGCCAAACCCCCATCTGTTGTCTCGGTGTCAGGAACATACATTTGGGAACTGAGTCCCACACTGCTATTGTAGGGGAGTGTATAGTCACAGACATCAGTTGAGACTGTGAGATGTTCACTACTGTGCACAGAGAATCTCCCAAAGCAAAAGCACATAAAGTTTTCATAGAGTGTCTCTGACATCTAAAAATAAAGTAACACCTGGAATGATGAAAAAGGCCATCTGTGTGCAATGCGTGCCATCTGTCCAGAAACAGACTTCAAGTGTTTGAAATACAAACAAACAAACCAGCCAACCGATGATGCGGTTATCGCTGCCGTAGCCAAGACTGGCAACTGCGCAAGACTCCCAGGGGGACGGAGTGGTCCCGAGAAATGATCTTTCAACCAGAAGGTGACAGGTTTTAAGGTTCAGAACAGGACCCTGCTTTACATATCCCTAAGCAAGAAGCCTAATCTGAGATGCTTCAATAATGATCATGCTGTATGAATAATATTTAAAACAGGAAGGTTGCCCTGGATAATGGTGTCTGCAAAGGGAGTCAATATTGTGTCCAACTATTGAGAAAAATACAAAACACCTGATTGGTTTGGATTTGGCACTGCGATCCTGTATGTCTGTACCTCCCTCAGAGAGTAATACAGAGCTACAAGGCCTGTGAATGGAGCCAGTGGGGTAAAAACTGAATGTCACAGCTCTTTCCACATATTAGAAGCTTCATTATGACTGTACAAATGATTTTTAACAATATGTTGCAATATAGAGTATAAAGATAAATAAAGTAAAGTAAAATAAAGTATACTTATACTCTATAAAGTATAAGTATAAAAATGAACAGCTCTGATTTTCTCAGTTTTCCAGTGTTTTCAAATGATTACACATGTATCACATTAATAATGGGTAAAATAAGGCAAAAATGTGTAGAACTTACTTGTAGTATGTTCCTAAGAGTTAAGGAAAAAGTAAATTCTGATGAATCAATTATACATCCACAAGGGACGTCTTACCTGCGTGACCTTTTCCGTGACATTGTGCGTTCTGTCTTTGACCTTTGGTGCGATGATGGTTTTCTCAGACGACGGGGGAGAGGCTGTCTTCCTCTCGTTGTTTGCCTCTGAGAAGTTGAGTGTGATGAGGGGAATTTTGTTGATGGTGCTGTACTTGTTGAGGTTTGAGTCAGAAGTGGAGCCCAGCAGGCTGGATTTCAAGTGGTTGAACGGGCCTGGAAAGTGTAAGGAGACAGAACTGCAATGGAACAGCTCGTATGTCAGAATATAATTACAGCTTTAGTATGAGGATAGGTGGAGCTGTCTTAAGCAGTCCATCGCTTGCAGTACCTTTCACATACAGCAGCTTCCTACAATATTCAAATGTAAGAAGGCTGAAGTCGCCACTGCAGTGCGCCAGCTGCAATTTTAATCATTTTGAACTCTTACACATGAACTTGTACATGCCTGGTTTATACATGCCTGAAAGATCCTCTCACAATACAGGCCTGACACCGACAAGACACAAGTGCTATGCTCTTCGCACTTATTCTCTACTCCTTGTCACCTTAACAACATGTAAAGAGTCATAACATAATCCTCCCCCAAACACTCAGCATGGCGAACAATTTGCTTGCACTGTCGTTTCTCTCTAGCCAAGACTGAAGCATTCTGGGAAAGATGGATGACCATAAGCAAACTATGCTTCCCATAGGATGCCAGCTAAATCATAAGGTAAGGAAGACACCTTTACTTGCACCATTACCATCACCAAAAAGGAAAAAAGGCGGCAGTGCTTCTTCTATTACTTGCTACTTATTTTATGTGTAGTATCGCAATGTGTTATGGATACTGTGATGTAGTGACTGTATGATGTATGGTAGTGTTATGTACTTGGCTTCCCTCAGTTCCTAGGCTATGTTGTTTAACTTGTTTGTTGTTAACTTGTGGTTGGGCTCGAATGGTGTTGTGCTTAAACTCACTGGTCTGGGAGTGTTGTTAGCCTGGTCTGACCCTGTTGCTTATTTAACTTGAATGGATATGCTTCTGTTCTCTTGTGCTGGAAGTCACTCTGGATAAGAGCGTCTGCTAAATGAATGCAATGTAATGTACAAAAGTATTCCTCCGGCCACAGAAAATAGGCCTACAGAATTTGAAGCTGAAGAGTTCAATTCAGGTCTTTTATTGATGATTCAGCAATAAACGGCTCCCAACTTACTGTTACACAAAGACAGAAATTAGCACAAGAACAGAGTGAGCAACTCATTAGTCAAGAGAATTTAGAATGGAGCCTCAGAACTAGTTTCATGGTAACCCACAGGCATGATGAACTTTTTTATGATTACCACAAGCTGATCATGCTCATGGCTATGAGTGATATATAGCACCTTTCTAAATTTCTATTGTTTTCAAATGATATGCATGGTTTTTGTAGTAATGACTATGTTAGTATTTAGTCTATGTTACATTGTGGTGGTTTAAAAAATGCATTAACAGAGGGGCTTTTATAAAAAAAAAAAAAAGTCACTTTCCTTTTTAAAGAGTCATGCCGGCTAAAACAATTATTTCAGGAGAAGGTATGAGGGGGGTACAGCATTCAAATGATATTGATTTTCAGACAAAGACAAACTGAAAGCAAGCCTTTTTTCCATGCAGGTTTACAGAAGGTCAATGTGTTTATACCGAGCAAAGGGAGTAGACTGCAAGCACTCAGGTGCATTCAGATGCATTACACAGTAACCTACAGCAGTGAGGGAGGTCATGACACCGAGAACCTCACGCCCATGAACTACCCTCACAAACATTCCAATTTCACAGTGCATTTCACAGAGATCCAGTTTCAATCTTCACTCGAACAGTTTTTCATGGAAAACATGCATCAAGCAGTCTGATGCAGCAGTCTCACACTGACGTGTGGAGAGCGTGACGTTACCTTTGAAGGCACGACCATTGTCTGAAATGTCGCATCATTTTTGTTGAAAAGAAGAGAAAGGGAGATATAGATAATGATGGATTTTCTCAGTCAAAAATGTTTCATAAAACCTACACCATCCTCACACACAATTCTAACACGCACCTCTGTAGTGCTGATCCAGTATGTTACAGTAATATTATATGGAAAGTTTACAGTTAAAAGTAAACAGTGTGGTGTAGTGGTAAGGAGCAGAGCTCATAGCCGGAAGGTTGCTGGTTCAATTCCCCTCCAGTGTACTGCTGTTGTACCCTTGGACAAGGTACTGAACTCAAAATTGCCTCAGCAAATATTGAGCTGTATAAATGGATACAATTGCCATCTATGTAAGTCTCTCTACATAGGATTGTCTGCTAAATGTCAATAATGTATTGTAAATGCTGTACTGTACATATGTAGACTTGGTCATCTGTACTACACCATCATCTACAATATCTATGTGAACAGATCAGCTGGGCCCCCAGCTCCTTGTAGGCATGGTGTGAGTGGGGTACTGGTGGTTTGGAAGGGAGAGCTGTACCTTCGCTAGCGTGCCGGTCTCTGAACACACCCTTCGAGTTGGAGCTAAAACCCTCCATGTCCTGGACAGACGAGGCCCGCCTCATGCTACAGATACTGTCGTGAGACGCGGTCTGGGCCAGGCAGGTGGTGGACTGGTGCTGCTCGGGGTACAGCCTGTCCCACTGCCGTTTCGGGGAGGAGTGGTCGAGGGGTCCCGACGTGCTGATGGGCGTGGGGCACCGGCAGCCAATCAGAGCTCGCGTGTCGTCGGCCGCGGAGGGGCTGCAGCTCTCCTTGGTGGGGGATCTGTAGTCCTGCATGGCGGCCGAGTCGTCGCTCCGTCGGGGGGTGTCGACCATGACGGCGTCCGGGTCCTCCTGGGGAAGTGACTGTTTGCTGCCGCCCAGGAGAGCCCAGGAAGGCAGACATAATCTGAAAAAACTCCCCTTTCCTGCGTGAGAAAGAGAGAGCAGGTGCTATTTATAGAGGCCTCTGCTGACACACACGTATCCTCATATGCCATGTTTTTAAAAATAGCTTACCTGTGGCACCTGAGCAACAACAAGCCACAATGAACATCTCTTAAGCATAGTTTTTTTTCAGGCCAGTCAATTTCAGAACCCTTATTTATTATGAACCAATTTCTGAAATGGCAGCAGACATGTAACATATCACATATGTCTGTCATAACATAATTTGTATATCTTATAAACAATTTCACTTTGTGATTTGTGCTTTCCGTGTTCAAAATGAAATTACAGTTCAATTTACATTATTGAGTGTAAACAGGAACAACAAGAACACCAGTGCAGGATTATTGTATACCTTCAGATGGCAAAAGAACGTATGACTCCCAAGTAAAATCATGATTTACATACTGAATCAAATCCTGAACAACATTCACTGTTTCTAATATCCCATGTATCATGAAACACGCCATTCTCAATAATGTCCTAATAGTCAAAACACAAAATGATGTTTTTCTCTCTCACTACATAGAAATAAGATGATTGTGTTGTACTAACTGCAACATGAATTTAATCTTTGAAAATCTGTGACAAATGAAACTGGTTAAATATGCATACACCTATTTAATTATTTCTTATGTTTCTTTTAGTAATTAAATGAAAATTAGCTTTTTGTTTTAAAAAAATAAATCTCCTATATCACCTTCCAACTTGGTTATTTTTAAACATACAGTAGCTTATGCAAATTCCAAACCTCTCTATGTTACTGGAAGTGTTTTTTTTTTTTTTTTTTTGTTCAATTATTTATTTGATATTTTATAAGACATCTACTCACAGACATGGCAGCAGCAGGACCTTAAGTCAAATTCCATTAAAATGTAATTAATTTTTCAAGTAAACACTTTGAACCCCATCAGAAACATTATTGCAACATATTTATTTCTAAATTTAAAGTTATTATTAATATAACTTTTATTTCTGTTATTTAAATGACGGCACAGCTTGTCCTTCATTATTACACCTTATACCTTATCATGTGATCATACTATGTTATATATTATATATAATATATAATACATTGCATATTATGAGCTTGTTGTGCTGTTGCATCACATGAATCTTCCTTGTGCACAGTTAAGCTTAACAGTTAAGCCTGACCTTCATATAGCAAATCTTATTAATTCCCATCTTATAAAGAGAGCTCTCTTTTCAAAGACATGCTATGGGATGGGAAAATACATTTTAACTGCCTCAGAGATTGACGTTGTGCATTTAATTGCTCATTAAAACAGTAGAAAATGAGACAGTGAAACTGTGCAGAGAAATATGATTCAGCCATTATTCAGGGCCATCTTTACATCATGTCAAATGGCATTTGTGTTGATTGCCCTTATATACATTAATGTCACAATAATCAACACAATACACCCATCAAACCCAACCAGGCATTAAGACAGAACATGAAATGGTTTAGGGTACAATATCTAGTACCTTCCTCCAGTCTTCTCATTCAGAGTATTATAAAGGTGGTGAGCTACATGGTTCAATGTTCCTCGGTTTCTCCATAGAAGAGAGGAAACTCTCCACCATAAGTGGTTTTGTCATCATTTCTGAGTCTTGATCCAGGGGATTTCACTGGTTTACTGGTTTTCATTCAAGCTTGTCTTATTGTTCGACTGTGCGCTTAGTTAAGCGCTGGCCAGTTGGCAGTTATTCATTTGCTAAATCAATATGTGGTTGGAGGTGTTTCTGTGTTTATAAACATACGTGTAAGGATGATTCTTCAGCTTAACTTTTGTTGATGTCTCCCCCTTAATCAAAGCTGAGGTCTTTAACAATAAAGCTTAATTGGTAGTTCAATGAATTGTTTCAGGACCTATAACAACCAATCTGAATTACCAGTTGCTAAATAGACACAATTTAACAAAAAATAAATATACTTCTCTATCAAATATTGAAAAACTACGAGAGGTCAAATCTAATTAATATTTAATTAACAGCTTAATCAAACACAATTACCTTAGTGCAGCACCTGCCTTAGCATAAACTAGCAAAAAAAACAAGTCTGCAGAGCTATGATTGGAACCTCTGGGTTATGGAGGTATTCTGTCTCCACTCATTAGCCAGGTTTACTCCTCTTTACTCAATCGTATTTAGGTTATCAGTTAATAATAAAGTAAGACCCTAGTTATATTGTAGCTGGAACGCACTGCTTTTCTGCACATATTATAGATTCATGCACAGTACGATCATGCATATTGTTTATTCTACATTTACATTTATTCATTTGGCAGATGCTTTTTACCCAAAGCGACTTACAAGTTTATCGTGACATTATTTGCAAACATTACCATATGTTCACAAAATTATATGGGTAAATGAGTCATGCAAATTAAAGTGACTAAATACGTATCTAACAGCTAAACTGTTTAAGTTTCCACTTGAAACCTACAGTCTAAATACTGCTATACTGTGGAAAAATAAAGTCAACCAGAGTTTATATTCATGGAGGCTTCTGCACCAGTGCTCTAACAGGCCTGCTGCACCACATTATCCACCTCTT